>NW_023494810.1:33801354-33831354 GCF_904425465.1 Colossoma macropomum | reverse complement strand
ACAGCACACTGGGCACGCTCAGCTCACCCGGGCTTTAAAAAAGAAAAACTCTCATCAGACTTCATTCATAACCACTCATAACACAGAGATACGGCCTCAGCCATAACCACTCATAACAACATCTCTGAGTCTAAAAACGGGCAGGAAACACACAGAACCGTGAAAAGGTTCTAAACACCTGAGAAAAACAGTTATAAAGCTGTTTACTGGGCAGAGAGCATTTACAATAATACAATAAATACAAAAAATATTAATAATGCAAGTAACGATTTTTGTACAGTCATGCAAAAGGTCAAACTACAGGTTTTATTGATTTTCTAAGTGAAAGTAAGCGAACAAAATAGCTGTTTAGAAATAAACTGCTGAATTGCTTAATTAAACTTACTGGAAAAAAAAAAACAAATTTGGCACATTTTATATTGTATGTTTTATTTTTCCCCTGTAAGTTCAATTCAGCAAATAAACAGAAATCTAAATATAAATTGTACATGAAAATCACTAAAATTATTACATTTATATATTATATTATTATATTTTCTTACTTTGTTTTGTTCTCTGTTAACTTAAATTTTTACTTAGAAAATTAACAAGACATGTAATTTGAGCAGTGACACCCGTCAGTGACGACGGTTTGTTTTTATAGCTGAATAATTTTATTCAAATATATATATATATATTCGTGTATATATATTCAGCTATTAAAAAAAACGATAAATAATTATAAAAAAAATTAAAAAGAAAAAGAAAAAAAACAAACAAATGGACAAAGTACGTAAAACAATCAGTTCAGAACTTCGTGTTGTTACAGTTACGTACCTCTTTCCCTCCGGTGTGAGGAGGTTCTTCAACCACTCGTACGTCATAAAGTACATCCCACTGGCCGGTACATCTGAAACACAGTGACAGCTGTCAATCACCCAATGAGGGTGGAGTCAGACACCCCTCAGCCACACCCACAACTCATCCTCATCAGGTAAAATATCACTGCACACTTACATCTATATTAAAGCGGGCAACGTAATGAAAATATATTATGATACTTTAAGACAAATTCATGACACGATAAACATCATATTTAATTATTATGTCCAACCAACAGCACTGCATTAAAAAGAACTTCAAACTAGCCCTAGAACCCAGAACGAGATCACTTAGTCCTGAACTGAACTGATCTTTTTCTCCATACAGAGTCGGCGTACATTACCAGAAGATACAGCACTGCAGCCTGTAGATGTTTAACTAAAATTCAGCGTATTATTTACACATCATTCAGCCCTGAACACAGCCAATGCACACCACATTAGCCCTGAGCCAAACTAGCCCTGGTATGTTTAGCATGGTTTAAATAGTCTGTAGATGATTAATGTTTACTGAACACCAGCTTTACCATCCCCATCCAAATAAGACAGGATCCTGAAGGCCTGTAGAGTCTGATGTTTAGGGGCAGCTAACCAGCCTGAATGATACAAATGAACAGCAGAAACTTACAGAGGCCTAATTAATACAAGGAGGTGCCAGAAGCAGCAGAGCCTTCCAGCACTCTTAGCTGGACGTAGCTTAGGCTATTTTGGTGTTATAACATTTAGGGCATGAAGGGGAGACATTTGGAAACATAACAACAGCTGCGTTTGCTCACCTTGACTGAGCCGGCCCCATAAAAAAGGGCCGTCAGAGGATCAGTCGGGTGATGGGCTCCCATCCTGACGGTTGCGGCTGAACCCAACATCTGTCTTGTTTTTTGTTCTCTCTCTCTCTAAACTTTTACAGAAGACTGAAACGGGCCCTGTTTCCTGGATCGACCTGCCTCAGACAGTCTCTGGATGTACCTAATAAAGTGTCCAGGGAGTGTGTACAAAACGCTTGTATTTCCACTTTTGTCCTATTATTTGAAAACTTCATATTTACCCTTTGTATTGTCTTAAAACTAAAAATGGTACAAAATTACTTGGAAAAAATTCTTATTACATTAACTTACAGTACGAGTTAAGAATGTTTTTCCCCTGTAAAGCTACCATTTTGGAGATACAAGGTTGGTTCAGACAGTGATGATTTATGTATATAGGGTTGTAGTAACTGTCCCTGCTGTGCTGGAGAAAGGTGCAGTTGGGGAACGTGAACAGTAGACAGTTTAGATTAGCGGAATGTTAAATACCTCTCATTAAAGTCAGCGCAGTGCCTTTGTAAACGCCCCTAATGCCATTTTCTCTGTAGATCTGTTTTACACAGTCTATCGGCCCGGCGTACTTCACCTCTCCAGAGGCCGCCTGGATCTATACAGGATCAAACACACACACACAGATTATCTGAGGTGATTAGGGGTCAGTTTAGGTCTCTCAGGCTACTGAATATGTTTCTATACAAATAAGGGCTTATTAGCACTCCATATTCACTCCATATTAAACTGAAAGAAACAGCTCCACTCATTCATGTCATAAACAGACATTGGTAAAATGTGGGACTATTAGAAGATCAGAAGGTCATTATATGGTTATTATATTAACATCAGGGAAAATGCAAACTATGGGGTGAGACTCTGTAACGCTCACATGTGGAAAGTTGTAACTGAATTTGTATCACAATGATAATCGCAATGGTTACCATCATCATCCAAGATCAAATTTCACTTGGGAAATCCAGTTTTTCAAAATTTGCATGATAAAGTGGTTAAGATGTAAACAGAGTCGTTCAGAGTGGTTTGGTGTGAAACGCTCTGTTCTAGATAAACTTACCGAGTCAGAACTGTTCACAGTGGTGGTGATAGGAACCAGACGTCCACCTCTAAAAGCTCCCTCACAGAAAGTTACTACATGAAATGGTTATGAATTCACTGCCTGATGACTGAGACACTGTTTTATGATAGTTTAGAGAACTTAAACTCCATTCATGGTGGAGGGATACATGCAGGGTGCTGTGAGGCAAAATAGTCCCCAAAGAAAACTTATTATTTCAGATTTTCCACTATTTTCCATCATCAACATTCCATATAAACTCAGAAGACTCGTGTAGGTTCACTGGTGGTTCTGGACACACTTTTAAAAAAGATGGTTCTTCAAGAGGTCTATATAGAACCATGAACACTCAAAGAACCCTTTGCATGATGAAAGGGTTCTTAAGAATATGCTGTAGACTACTCAAAAGGATTCTATATAGCACCAATAAGGGTTCTTCTATGGTTACAATGTCAAGCTTGTAACAGTAGAAGAACCCCTTTGGGTGCTATATAGAACCGTTTTCACAAAGGTTCTATATAGAACCATCTACAACGCATTCTCCATCATTTGGAAGAACCATTTCAGGATGCAAAGAACCCTTTACAAGAGTAAATGTTCCATGAGTGTTCATGGTTCTATACAGCACCTTTTTCTTTACTAAAGAACTCTTGAAGAACCATCTTTAAGTGTGTAGTTAATAAAATGTCTATATTTGTGTTGTTGTCATGGCGACCCCTGGTTCCTATCACCACCACTGTAAAGACATCTGAACCATTTCACACCAAACCACTCTGAATCTCTCTGATTACATTTCACACATTGAATTATGTGGCCATTTTGAAAAATCGGTAGACTTCCCCTTTACTCACTATATGTCGCAGTGCTGTGTCCATATTGTGCAGTTTAAGGTCACAGTTTTCAAACTAAAAGCAGAATTAGGCACTTTTTAAAGAAGTAATGATGATCAGAGCTGTTCAGAACACACTGACCTGCAGGAGGCACTTAATTCTCTCTCCAGGAGCCATGATGGCTGTAGTGAAAACACCGGAGAGCATCCCGGCCGCGAACAGCTGAGGATACCTACAACACACACACACGCACACCGACACAGAACCCAGCTCAGACACACAACCCACAATCCCACAGGGTTAACTCTGAAACACACAGATACTCACGACAGGATATCGTCCGGGCTTTTCTGCTGCAGCTTCTTCCCGAGACCAAAACCGAAGAAGCAGACCGCGAACATCGGAGTGACTCCGATAATCGGAGCAGCCATTCCTTTATACAACCCCCTAACACCCTGAGAGAGAGAGAGAGAGAGAGAGAGAGAGAGAGAGAGAGAGAGAGAGAGAGAGAGAGAGAGAACAGGAAGTTTAGGAGATCTAGTGAAGTCATCAAAACAAGATCTGGGGCCGTATTACAGAAACTTCTTAACTCTGAAATCTGATCTGTTTAGTCTCCATGACGACTTCAGTCTGGACTGAATTTCGGACAGTAGCTATTCCAGAATAAGAGTTCCTACCTTCATAATCTCATCATGAACTCCAGATAAGAAAACAGCATCACACAAACATCCTAACTAGACTAAACCTCCTAAATCCTGTCCTAACTTTAGGATGAACCCCAACAGGGTCCTCACTTCTGTTTAAGGTCCGTTTCTATGGTTTTTAGGCAGCTGTGTCAGCAGCATAGTTCACTACCAGCATAATGAGCTCCATTTATCTCTACTGTAAAACGCTGCTTTCACTGTGAGATGATTTTCTTTTCTAACTCTGCGTTTTAAAGATCTCAGACGCTGCAGACTCGATCTCCACCGCCCCTCTGATCACCTTCGTGTGTTAATGTTGATGATGAAATATTACAGTGATGGTGGTGAATAATGAGGAGACGGAGCTGAACGTGTGTCTGTTTATTAGGAGGAGTAACGTTAGCACGCTCGGCTAAAGCGTTTGGGAAATGGAGACTGAAACTGGGGAGCGGCGACGCTCTGAAAAACAGCAGGGGGCGCTCTCACTGTATTCACAACCTACAGTTTATCACACTTTAGTTTAGTTTGACCTTTTTGTACATCAGTAACAGTAGCTAACGGAAGCTGTCTGGCTAACCAGCTTGATTTCTTTGATTGTGTGTTTACGTTTCAGCTGTGTGCGTATGACGAGCAACATGACAGTTGTTTGTCAACTTTGATCGAGTAAGTTAAGATTTCCTAACTTGAGATGAGATAAGATGCTGTAAGATAAAACTCCTTAATTAAGATCAGTTTTGCTTCTGTAATATGAATTAGTGAAAAATCTGATCTTGACCTGTCAGATCTTCAGACAAAAAGAGAGGAAGTTTCTGTAATACGACCCCCGATCTTACAACGTCTTACCTCAAGTTAGGAAATCTTAACCTACTCAATCGAAGTCAACAATCAACTGTCATGTCTGTTGCCTAGCAACCGACCATACGCACACAGCTGAAACATAAACACGCAATCGAAGTGATTGGTTAGTTATTTACTATATAAATTAAGTTCAAACAAAGCGCCCCCTGCTGTATATCAGAGCATCACTGCTCCCCAGTTTCAGCCTCCATTCTCCATCAATCTGAAGGACCCTTTCATGATGCATAGAACCCTTTGATCATGCAAGAGGTTCTTTAAGTCATATGTGGGTTTAAGCTTATTGTGTCAATTGTTTTCATTACGCTGCTTTACATTCTGTAGGAGTGTAACAGTGAAGTGTTGGCCCACCTCTTTGGCGAGGGTCTTTTTGAAGCAGTCGAAGGTTCCGGCATAGAGAGGTGACTGACCCGGACCTGGTTTCGGCTGAGTCTGTAGCCGCACCTGTGAAGGGCAATAAAAAAAACAGCACATGCAGGTGAGTTTAAAGAGGATTCAAAGAGAACTCAGGCTGAACTCCCCCAGTGGGAGCTGAGGTAGATCTACATCTCAGATGATCTCACCAACAGCGTCTTTACTTCCTACGGAGCCTCAAGAAAGCTCACCTGTGTCCTGGGATACTGGTGAACTTTTACCACTGTACCAAACTCACAAACTGCATCTCAGTGTGGTTCAGTAACTGCTCCGCATCTGACCGCAAGGCACTCCAGCGGGTGGTGAACACTGCCCAACGCATCACAGGTGCCCAGTTACCCTCCACTGAGAACACTTTCCATAAGCGCTGCCTGGGCAGGCGAGGAACATCATCAAGGACGTTTCTCATCCTAACCACAGACTTCTTACCCTCCTCCCATCTGGCAGGCGTTACAGAAGCCTCCGCTCCCTCACCAGCAGGCTCAGGAATAGCTTCTTCCCTGAGGCTGTGACCCTGCTGACCTCCACACCGTCACTTTAACCGCCTCTGTGCACTCACTGCACTGGTACTGTACTTTATATTCTTGTATAATTGCACTTTTCATATTTGCACCAACAATTACTGTACAGTTTTACTCTACACACTTATCTTTCACATATGCTCCTCCCACGGGACTTACTACCTTCACTGTACGCTCTCCACTCACTCTGTATACATGCATATTATAGTTATATTTGCATATCTATATAGTTTTTTTACCACTATATACCGTCCTTCTGCACTTCACATGTAAATAATACTGTATTTTGCACTTCTGGTTAGATGCTGACTGCATTTCATTAGCTCTGTACCTGAACTCTGCACAATGACAAAGTTTTCTAATCTAATCTAAACTTGGTGAAGGAGCGTCTCTGAGGATGTGAGTGAATTATCTACTACTGTCATCATATCTTCATCAGTATGATGTTGATTTGAGATCGTTTGAGGCCGAAACATCGAGCCGGACCTTCTTTTTGAGTCTGTGTGTGATGTTTATACGTAAAGACGTACGACGTGGTGTGAAAAACTCAACGCCTCTGACTTTTAAATGATTATTTCAGGCTTTACAGGGCGACTCGCAGCAGCAGCGCCGTGTTTTAGCCTGTTTGTGTTCTCCTCACTCTGTAACGACACTTATTTCAGTTTTAACAACAAAACATCTTACATAGTGCAGCTTTAACAGCTTTAACAGCTTAACACGAGTGTGTGACGATTAGCACTGAGCTAATTTGTGGGTTATAAGCTTCAGTTACTTGTTAGCTACTTTAGCCTCACAGCACTTATAGAAGCAAACAGGCCTAAAAACATGTCTTATCTGGTACACACTTAAAGATGGTTCTTCTGGGGTTCTTTAGTAAAGGCAATAGTTCTACTTAGACTCATGAGTTCTGTATAGAGCTACTGCTTAACTTAAAGGGGTCTCTGCATGGTGAAATGGTTCCTCTGACTGATGGAGAATGTGTTGTATATGGTTCTGTATAGCATCAAAAAGGGTTCTGCTACTGTTATGATGTCAAGCATCATTAGAACAGTAGAAGAACCTGTCTTGGTGCTATGAAGAGCCATTTTCAAAAAGGTTCTATATAGGCCCATCTACAACACATTCCCCATTAATCTGAAGAACCATTTTACCATGCAAAGAACCATTTAAGCATGCAATGGTTCTATACAGAACTTCTGGTTCTGCGAAGAACTATTTCATCAGGCAAGGAACCATTTAAGCATGCATTGGTTCTATGCAGCACTCATAGTTCTATGAAGAACCATTTCACCAAGCAAAGAACCATCTACGCATGCAATGGTTCTATGCAGCACTCATGGTTCTACGAAGAACCATTTCACCATGCAAAGAACCATTTAGGCATGTAATGGTTCTATACAGGACTTATGGTTCTATGAACCCTTTCACCATGCAAAGAACCATTTAAGCATGCACTAGAACTCATGGTTCTAAACAGAACCACTGCCTTTCCTAAAGAACCCATGAAGAACCACCTTTTAAAGTGTGTAGACTACATCTGGCCTAAGTGGGGAGAACCGGGTCAGATTTTTGGCCAAACTGTCACTTTTAAAACATCCACACTGCTTGAGTGACGTCAGCAGGTGCGTCACATGGCACAGCTACAAACTGACAGCAGAGACAGATCTGGGTCAAAGGTTAAAAGTCCACGTACTGTTAGAGCAGCGCGAGGGCAGTTTAACCTCACTGCACTCAGTTTCACGTTTAATTTAAGCGCTGATATAAATATTAATATAAACATAAGCGAATCTGTTCACATTCACAGTATAGGGAGCTTTAAGTTGGCTGCTTGTTCGAATTTCCCGTTCCACCTTAAATGGAGCAGCCAGAATGTAACTGCTGCACCATTTAAGGTGGAACGGAAAATCCGAACAAGTATGTGTAAAATAGGAAGCCTCGGTGAGGGTCTGGAATATTTAGCTCCTTTGTTTATTACTGGAAAAAGACGAAAGTCAGTATTGTTTCACCTTAATAGTGTCCAGTGGATGTCCAGCAAACACCAGACAGACACCTCCAAACCCTCCGGCGAAGAAGTTCTTCACAGGACTGATGGGCTGCGGCTGCTTCGACATGGCTGACAACCTTAAAACAACAGAAGAGCTGGGTGAAGTCCGGAAAGGTCCGCGCAGAGATTTAGGAAACGGCTGTAAAGGACCGACCTGCTCCCCTCACCGACAGCGAGCGCGGTATGGAGACCTTTCACCTAAATATCCACCCGGACACATCTGACTGTTGCACCGCTGTTCTGAGTAAGAGCGCTAGAGGGCGCGCGCGAGAAGGCCAGCTGTTATTATTATTTAAAAATAATAATAATCAGCTTTGATTCAGTTATGGAGCCCCTTAGATAACATGATGACCATTTTTAATAAGGCGTGACCTCAAATTAATATGTTGAGGCAACAAATTACTATATGGCACAATATATTACTTTAGGCCCTCAATCCAGCAATTTGTGCCCTCAATGTATTAATTTGTGGCCTCGACATAATAATTTGTTCCCCTTAATATAATAAATTGTGGCCTGAATATAATAATGCATGGCCTCAATATATTAATTTGTGCCCTCAGTATTGTGATTTGTGGCTTCAATTTAATAATTTGTGGCCTCAATATAGTACTTTGTGGTATCAATATGGTAATATGTGGCCTCAAAATATTAATTTGTGACCTCAATATAGTAATTTGTTGACTCAATATATTAATATGTGGCATCAATATAGTAATTTGTGGTTTCAATAAAGTAATTTGTGGCCTCTCTATAGTAATTTGTGGCCTCAATATAATAATTCATGGCCTCAATATAGTAATTTGTGGCATCAATGTATTAATTTGTGGCTTTAATATATGAATTTGTGCCTTCAATATAGTAATCTGTGGCCTCAATATGTTAATTTGTGACCTGAAAATAGTAATTTGTGCCCTCAATATAGTAATTTGTGGTTTTAATATGGTAATATGTGGCCTCAGTATATTATTCTGCAGCCTCACTAAAGTAATTTGTGGCCTCAATATATTAATCTGTGGCCTCACTATAGTAATTTGTGCCCTTGATATAGTAATTTGTGGCCTCAGTATATTAATCTGTGCCCTCAGTATAGTATTTTGTGGCCATATTAAAAATAATCACCATGTCACTTTAGGGGCTGTAGTTACTCGACAAATACAGACCAAAATGACCTAAAAATATAAGCTATGAAGCAGTAAATAAAGACAATGAGAGAAACACAGTAAGAGAAATAAGTGACTAAACAATTAGTAAATAAATAAGGACTTTAGCTTTCATTAACTGCTTAAATAAAATGTTATAATTACAGCAAATTGCTCAAGTAATGGATTTTTTTGTTTTTAAAATTTTCATTTACTTCATAAAGATATCAGCTCAAGAATAACATTTAAATTCAGATTTAAAAGGAATAAATAATTCTCTTTTTATGTTTAACAGATTTGGACATGTTTGCTACACGTGGTAACATCCACCCCCAAATATCCACCCCAAAGCACTTTCCACATTTACTTTACATTTCTTTTTGGCCGGCGTGTCCCTTTAATGAGACATTAATACATGAGTACTACACAGAGGTACTGTATATTAACAGTAGTTACAGACGTGTTATACTGTACAATACACCAATCAGGCATAACATCATGACCACCTCCTTGTTTCTGCACTCATTGTCCATTTTATCAGCTCCACTTACTATATAGGTGCACTTTGTAGTTCTACAGTTACAGACTGTAGTCCATCAGTACATGACTGAAGTGCCTTTGAGCAAAGCACCTAACCCCCAACTGCTCCCTGGGCGCCATGGATAGGGTTGCCTGCCGCTCCATCACTGCCCCCTAGCGTGTGTATGTGGTGTTTCACTGCACGGATGGGTCAAAAATGCAGAGGTGTAATAAGGCTCACTTAAACTTTTATTAAATAAAAAAATAAATCACACAGAGTCATAGTTTAGTGTTCATTAGGACGGCTGGCGTTTTTATTAGTTCTGTAAACTTTTAAGAAAATACATTTTGCTACCAGTTCCTTTCTGAACACTCTGAAACTTTTGGGAAAATATAGAACAGTTGATCTGCTGTCAAATTCTCCTTACAGGTGGCGAGACAACACAGGTCCACATTCACCATCACTCAGTTACACGCTTTAAAACTCGACACACACACAGCCAGGCGGCTCTGCGTTCATTCACTCCATGCACTTACATCTGTGTAGTTTATAGTGGATGTCTGAGTGAGTGAACGTGTAATATCACAGTTATAATACTGACAAAATCATATAAAGGGACCATTTTTTAAAGGGGAATTCCACCCATTTTTCAAAATTCCTGCATAATTCAGTGTGTGAGATGTAAACAGAGTGATTCAGAGTGGTTTGGTGTGAAATGGTTCAGATGTCTTCACAGTGGTGGTGATAGGAACCAGGGGTCGCCATGACTACAACACAAATATAGACATTTTATTTACTGTCCAAAACCACCAGTGAACCTACACAAGTCTTCTGAGTTTATATGGAATGTTGATGATGGAAAATAGAGGAAAATCTGAAATAATAAGTTTTCTTTGGGGACTATTTTGCCTCACAGCGCCCTGCATATTATGTATCCCTCCACCATGAATGGATTTTAAGGCCAAAATCTTCTCGAACCTATCATAAATCAGTGTCTCAGTCATCAGGCAGTGAATTCATAAGCATTTCATGTAGTAACTTTCTGTGAGGGAGCTTTTAGAGGTGGATGTCTGGTTCCTATCACCACCACTGTGAACAGTTCTGACTCAGTAAGTTTATCTAGAACAGAGCGTTTCACACCAAAGCACTCTGAACCACTCTGTTTACATCTTAACCATTTAATTATGTGGAAAAATTTGGTGGAGTTCCCCTTTAAGTGGGTTAATAGAGAGCAACACACAATGTACGGGAAGATTAGACTGTATTAATGGAATTAATCGACTGAACATCACAGACGGGCGGTAAGAGAGTGGAATAGAGGTCAGGAAAGCGAGAGAGAAAGAGATATAGCGATACAGAGATAGAGAGAGAGTAGAAGCTACAGCCATATCGTCTGGCAGATATGTAAAAGTGCGGCGGCTCAGAGAGGTAGAGACTGAGACACGAGATGATGATCTGGTTAAAATAAAAACAAAGGATATTAACACAACAGTGGCCCAAGTGTCAAATTCATCCCTCATTCATGCATCCAAAACACTGGCATTCAGAAGACTAGAACACTTTCAGAGCAGAATATTGCAGCCGTGGTGTCGGTACGGAGGGATGCAGCTGAGCAGGGATAGCAGTAAGGCTCAGTATTTTGCAGTGCAGTTTTTGGCACCAGCAGTAACTTTATGACAGAACACTGAAGTCGTGTCATCATTATGTAGTCGGCCTAATGCATACAAGGAACGTCCAGTCTAAGCTGTTTTCCTCTATGGGAAAAATGAATGGCATTTTCAAAAAAAAAATACGGTGCTGCTGCTGTGAGTCACCCTATAAAACCTGACATAATCATTTAAAAGTCAGAGGCTTCGAGTTTTTCACACCACGTCGTACGTCTTTACGTATTAACGTCACACACAGACTCTAAAAGAAGCTCCGGCTCGATGTTTCGGCCTCAAATGATCTCAAAATCAACATCATACTGATGAAGATATGATAACAATAGTAAATACTTCACTCACATCCTCAGAAGACGCAACTGCTTTGTGCAATTACACATTTCCACCAGAGAGGGCTCCAAATCCCCAAATCTTACATAGTGCAGCTTTAATGGGTTGAAATGTTAATGAGCTAACACTGCTGCGCACTACACACTTAATAAGGGTGGTTCTTCAAGAGTTCTTTAGTAAAGAAAATGGCTCTATATGGAACGAGAAACATTCGAAGAACCATTGCATGACTGAAGATTTCTAAATAGTACCACAAAGGTTCTTCTATTGTTACAACATCAAGTTCGTAAAAACAGAAGAACCATTTTGTGTGCTGTATAGAGCCCTTTTCAAAAAGGTTCTATATAGACCCATCTACAGCACATTTTCCATCAATGCAAAGAACACTTTAATCATGCCAAGGGTTCTTTGAGTGTTTGTGGTTATATGGAACCATTTTCTTTACTAAAGAACTCTTGAAGAACCATCATTTTTTTAGATCGGTACTACTAAACTGTTATTTATCAGCACCAGCAGCCTGAAACAGACAAAGCCTCTAAACTACCACACTGGACAAAGCCTGCTGGATTGTTTGAAGTAGCAGTATCTGTATTTAAACTCCTCAATAACCTCCCAATGCTAATTCAGAGGGTTCGGGGACTTTCTGTGAAATAAATGGCAAAATGTGGGAAGTTCGGAATATTTTTGTTTACCACAGATTCCAATAACTGTGATATTCAAAAACGCCATTCATTTTTCCAATAAAGGAAAACAGACCTGGAGTTTTTAATATGAGCACGACTCCGTCTACAGAACGAACTTCAGTGGTCTTCATTCTACATAAACGCTAGTTTCGAACACTGGCTAATGCGGTTAATAGCTGCAGTAGCGTCAATGCAACAGTAGCAGGTCAGCAGAGATGAGTCAGCTGGGCAGGGCTGTCACGATTCTACGTTCTAGCTTCACGGAAACTGACCTCTGAGGACGTGTCGTCATTTCGTTATTAGCTGTTAGCATCTGGATGAGTTCTGGCAAGCTAGCTAAGACGGCTAACAATACAGCTAACTTCTACACTATATAGCAACACTAGCCACTTCAATATTAGCCTAAAGCCTCTTAACCACCACACTGGACAAAGCAAAAGTGTTTCGTGAGGTGATTTAGTGACGTCGCCAGTCTTATCATGTCAGTTCAACAAGCGGGAGTGTTAGCATGTAGCAAAATTAGCATTTTGGCTCTCGTTATTCTGGGGGCTCAGTGACATTTGGTGCAAAAGGAAATTCAGGACGTTTGGAACGTTTCTGTTTGCTACAGTGGCGTTTTTTTGAAAATACTGTTTATTTTATTCATAGAGAAAAACGGCTTGTAGTATTTTGGCATGACGCACGACTTCAGAGGTCTCTGATTAGTCAGGTATCTGCTTGATTATGCATATTTTCAGTTCCTCTACTGCTCTGTCTGACAGTAAGAAGCAGGCATTATATGCTTTTTTAGCAACGTAGTGTTATTTATGTTATATATGTTTTAATGCAGGCTATTTAAAGGCTTCCTACTTCCTTCAAAAGCCCCCGCGTGGTTAGCTGTTGTTCATTTTTATTACTTGGCAATTACTGAAACTGTGGTTACTCGATTACGCGTGAAAATAATCAGCAGATTACTCGGTCACTAATATAAGCGAAGGTGACAGACCTACAGCTGAGATTCAGAGGAAGTGTGCACTACTCCTCAAACCAAAGTAAGACCAGTATGGTAAGACCAGTGCTAAATCTCCAGGAGCGCACTACAGCAAGGGCCCTTCTAAGGAACAGCACTGCAGTGAGACCCTTAAGATCACAGGAGAGTTGGTTATTTAATAGATTATTGTCTGAGGCTGGTGGAGGACGCTGCAGTCAGAGTGCTAAACCTAACGCTGTGTTCCAGCTGTTCACTAAACAAACCATATAAACTATATTAATCTTTAATAATAGAGGTGTAAACCTTTGACCTCACGATTCAGTCTGATTACAATCTTTAGGAAATCATGAAATCTCACATCTCACCATAATTTGATTCGATTTTATGCTACTCTATATTATTTATAATATTTAACTTATCGCTGCTGTTGGAACAAAACCTTGTATCTCCATTTTTGTTGTTTTTCAGTTTTTGACATAATTTGGAAATACCCACTGTCCTTTAGATTTTGTGTAAATTTCAAGATGAATGGGCCGAAAGAAACAGAAAAAAGTCTGGTTCCATTGACTTACATTAAAAGTAAAGCATGATTTTTCCTTCTCCTGTAAAATTACCATTTTGAGATACGAGGTTTGCAGTTGTATGCAAGTTTGTGTGCCTCTGGTCAAATTCCATGTAGTTGTTGATTTTCTAAGTATAAATAAATGAACACATCCTCTATGGAGACACACGTCTGCACGTTTTGATACACAATTACAGTTAATTTTTTTCCCCCAATATGTTGAACTCATAAGTAGAAAGCATGCACTAAAATTTGCAGAAAAATTCCAAGTTCCCTGTAGAGGTTCACTTATTTTTACTTAGAAACTGAAGAAAATATGTAATTTGTTTGGGAACGCACAAATTTTACACAAGACTATAATAACTAATTGATATTTATTATTATCCTCATTATTATTAGTGTTTACTATACAACTGGAACAGAGCGTAAAAGTAGTTACTACATTTTTTACATTTACGCTTTAGGAACGTTTCGTAGAGTACCATGCAGAACTACGAACATAAAACTTCGTCGCTGTCCAAAAAAAAACATTGTTCATTTTTTTCGATTTTCATTGTTCTACATCATCTGAACACAGCAGCTATGCATATTTAATGATGAACGGACCAATAGAAACGCTCCGAAATATATTCGAATATTATCTTTTTACATTAACTTACATTAAAAGCGAAGCAGGTTTTTGCTATTTTGGAGATACTTGTTTTCTCTGGACAGCGACGATCTCCTGAAACGTCTGGTGCTCACTGCTTTTTTTTCAGTCTATGTTAAGGGCTCTGTGCAGTGTGCCCTTGTTCCCTCTTTCTAAGGGCACTCGCTGGAGCGTGCTCCACCAGCCGTTTGGGACCAAACCGCTCAGTTCCTGCTGATCTGAGGGAACTCTTTATAAATCTGCTGAACTATGAGTTTGTCCATCTGCCGGGCCGTGGCCGAGCTTTCGTCCTCTCCGGGGTCATCCTCCTCTCCCAGAATCCTCTGCAGTGCGGCCTGCAGGTCGGGCAGACGGTGCTGGTGCTGCATGTAGTCGGTGGAACGCATGATAGCGTGCATCAGTGAGAGATACTCCATCCTCAGCTATAGAGCGAGAGAGAGAACAATAAACAATAACAGAAAAAAAAGGTTAGACCCTGAAACGCAACAGAACCAGCACCCAAAGTGCAAAATAAAGCCTGCTATGTTTAATGATAGCAGCAGCAATAATAGCAGTCATTCTATCCTGTATAAATAAAAAATATTAAATATACTGAACATATAAAATATAGTTTTGGGCCAAACAAATTAAATATAAACTGGTTACTATCTTGGGTTTAAATAAGTCTTAATTTAATCTTTGTTTAAATCGTTCTTTCACTGTGGTACCGCAACTAATTCAGTAGAATGGTCATATCATCGCTGGCCAAAGAAAAACTTGTATCTCAAATTTTTGTCAGTTTTAATTTTTCTACACCCTCTTCAAAATCAAGATTTTATCATGAATGGACTAACAGAAATGCTCCAGAATCATCTGGAATAAAACCCTTTTTGCATCCCCTTTCTTTAAAAGCTAAGAACGTTTTGGTCTTCTCCTGTAAAGCTAACATTTTGGAGAAACACGTTTTTTGAGTGATGATATATAACAAAAGCAAAGCAGGTGAAGTTGCTTAGGTGTTGTACCTTATCTCCTGGAGACAGATCCGATATCTGTCGTACAGCAATGTCGATCATCACCATCATATCAGTGTGATAGAAAATGTCCGCAGAGTCACGGCTGGCAAACACGTCCTGCAGGAACTTTAGTACGGAGTGTGGAGCAGGGGGGGCGTGTTTAAAAATGCACACAGGGTCCTCTATAGGAGACACACAGAAAAGCAGGACTGAGGATCATTTCATGCAAAAAGTAGCAGCATAGAAGCAAATTTTGTACTGAACTGTACACAAAATAGACGACTGTGCATCGTAATGTAGTCGTCACCACCCACATAAGGACAGTGTGACGGATGGTGTGGAGCATTTTGGTCAGTCTAATGATTTTAATTCAGGATTTGTGTGAGTTTGTATGTAGTAATATTCATATTTCGGATCCTTAAAGATCAGAGGATTTAAAAACATGCATGTGTGTGTGTGTGTGTGTGTGTGTGTGTGTGTGTGTGTGAGAGACCTCCTCTGTTGAGCAGCAGCAGGATCTTCTCAGTCAGCGTCTTCACATTGTGTCTCTTTATCAGGGTCTGCATCACCGTGTTACTGTCCGGCACTGAGAAACAACACACACAGAACAATAAAAACATCTCAACATTATTGATTATATACAGTATTATAAAAACGATATTATAAAACACCCACCTGCGTATTACAGAATCATAGTGTATTACTGTATTGTGACTAGCGAGTTAGCCTGTGGCTAACGTGATTAAAGCTATATTAGACTGTTGGTTCAGGAAACCACAAAGTTCAAATATTGTACTTTTATAATAAACTGGAAATGGAAACATTACCATTTTAACATAAGGCCCGTTTTCAGCCCCGTCTTATTTTTGCTGTATCGAAAAATGTATTAAATCAAGACAACAGAGTATCGTATCACTCTAAATCACAGGGTTTATGAATCATTACGCCTCCTCTGTTCATCTCTCCATTCATACACGCATACATATATACATCCACCTGTCTGTCTATCCATCCATCCAACCATCCATCCATCTACCTGCCTGTCCATCCATGCATCCACCTGCCTATCCATCCACTCATCCATTCATCCACCTACCTATCTATCCATCCATCCACCCATCCATTCATCCACCTGCCTATCTATCCATCCATCTGACTATCCATCCATCCATCCATCCATTCATCCACCTGCCTACCTGTCAATCCATCTATCCACCCGCCTATCCATCCATCCATCCACCTACCTGATCATCCATCCATCCACCTGCCTATTCATCCACTCATCCATCCATCCACTGACCTGTTAATCTATCCATCCAACTGCCTATTTATCCACCCATCCATCCACCCGCCTATCCATCCATCCATCCGCCCGCCTATCCATCCACCCACCTAGCTGTTAATCCATCCATCCCCCTCACCTACCTGTCAATCCATCCACCCACCTATGTCAATCCATCCATCCACCTTTCAATTCATCCATCCACCTACCTGTCAATCCATCCTTTTACCTGCCTATCCATCCATCCATTCACTCATCCACCTACCTAAAAATCCATCCATTCATTTATCCATCCACTCATCCATCCATCCACCCGCCTATCCACCCACCTATCCATCCATCCGCCAACCTGTTAATCCATCCATCCACCTGCCTATTCATCCACCCATCCATCCATCCACCCGCCTATCCATCCATCCATCTGCCTATCCTTCCACCCACCTACCTGTTAATCCATCCATCCCTCCACCTACCTGTCAATCCTTCCACCCATCCACCTTTCTATCCAGCCATCCATACACCTGTTTATCCATCCATTTATCCACTGCATTCAGCCATCCATCCAACTATCTGTCCGTACCTGTGAGGTGCAAGTTGAAGGCCAGTAGCAGGTTGATGAAGAGGTCAGGGAGCTGTTCTGTGGGGTCTGAGGGAAGACCATCCTCAATAACGTCCAGCAGGAACTGGATAAAACTGGAGTTCAAATGATCTGATACAGAGAGAGAGAGAGAGAGAGAGAGAGAGAGAGAGAACATGATCACCACATCATCAGTGATCTACACAAACACCTTCACTCCAGAGTTTTATAGTGTTTTACTGGCAGAAACACTCACTGCACAGATAGACAGTTGCGCACTGTACTGGGCAGTTAGTGGTCATTACCGTAATGGCGGTAGGGCACCTGCTCCCCCATACAGAAGATCATGGCCAGAACCAGGGCTGTGTAACACATCTTCTGATGCTCTGCAGAGTAACGAACACAAGCTTCAGCTTTACGGACACATTAACACTTCCTCACACTTCACAGCTTCTGACTGATCAGATGAAACTGCTGTAGAAAGTTGTTCTAAAGCCAAATAAGAATGAGTTCATTTGTAACCTGATTGATTTTATATGACTGAAAACAGTGATTATCACGTATTTCCTGACCCTGCGTGTCGGTCTGCAGGTCTCTGGCCAGCTCCATCGGCAGGATGGAGTTGAGCAGCGTGGAGATGAGGGAGGCGTCCAGACCGCACATCGCTCCAAACACCTTCAGCAGCAGCAGACGCAGAGACACCCTGTGCTCCTGCATAATTACAGTTATTACATTAATAACAGCTGTATTATTCTATATTCACACTGATAACAGGTTTATGATGTTAGGATTCATTTAAGGCTGGAGCCACAAATTCATAACTTATCAATAATTATCAAAATCACTAAGTAGAACTTTTCATTTTTCTCTTTCCATTTCATATAAATTGAGCATTCTGTACTTCAATCTACACAACATCAACAATCCATCCATCCTTCCATCCACCTACCTGCCTATTATCTACCATCCATCCTCCTACATGCTTATCATCTGCCTGGCTATCCATCCATCCTTCCATCCACCTACCTGCCTATCCATCCATCTTTCATCTACCTGCCTATCCATCCATCCATCCATCCATCCATCCATCCATCCATCCATCCATCCACTCACCCACCTACCTGCCTATCCATCCATCTTTCCATCTACCTGCCTATCCATCCATCCATCCATCCATCCATCCACTCACGCACCTACCTGCCTATCCATCCATCCTTCCATCTACCTGGCTATCCATCCATCCATCCATCCATCCATCCACCCACCCACCTACCTGCCTATCCATCCATCCTTCCATCTACCTGGCTATCCATCCATCCATCCATCCATCCATCCATTCATCCTTCCATCTATCTTGCTATCCATCCATCCACCTACTTGCCTATCCATCCATCCTTCCATCTATCTTGCCATCTACCTGGCTATCCATCTATCCATCCATCCATCCACCTACTTGCCTATCCATCCATCCTTCCATCTATCTTGCCATCCATACACCCATCCGCCCACCTATTTGCCTATCCATCCATCCTTCCATCCACCTACCTGCCTATTATTGACCATCCATCCTCCTACATGCCTATCATCTGCCTGGCTATCCATCCATCCTTCCATCCACCTACCTGCCTATTATTGACCATTCATCCTCCTACATGCCTATCATCTGCCTGGCTATCCATCCATCCTTCCATCCACCTACCTGCCTATCCATCCATCTTTCCATCTACCTGCCTATCCATCCATCCATCCATCCATCCATCCACCCACCCACCTACCTGCCTATCCATCCATCCTTCCATCAACCAATCAATGGACTGTTTGTATTTATTCTTATGTTGATATTTTTAAAATGTTTACTACTCAGCGTTATACATAATTTTCCTAAATAGATTAAGACTTTTGCGCAGTGCTGTATATGTATATATGTGTATTGCTCACCATCTGGTAGTATGAAACCAGAGACAGTACAGGTTCTGACTGATTGGCTCTGCACATCCTCTTACACACCTCAGGGTCAGCGTCCGTCTGAAAACACACACACACACACACACACACACACAGTTACCCATGCTGCAGAAACCTGGCTAAGCAGAACTGAAACTGAGGTTTATTATAGATCAGAGGGTCTCTGTGTGTCGGATTAAAAAAAGACCTGTTGTTTATGCATGAATGTTCCGCAGTTCATTTATAGTGATTCTCGACTAAAGGGCAAAGCAACTTTGCAGAAGTCTCTTTAAGGTTTCACTTTAAAAGACGTTTAAACGCAAAAGCTGTACAATCACGACATTTGAACGAGAGCTCTACAATCATGGGTTTAATCAGAGCAACACACAGCTTGGCGTTAGCCTGCCTGAGTCGAAGAGTCAAACTAGGAAAATACATTAACAGTGATAAAAAGATCACCGTGTAAACTTTGACATCACTTGACATTAGAAATTAATAAAAGTAATTACAAAATTGACTGACAAAATCTTAGTTGACCAGGAATCTGATTAGTGGACTCAGTGGACAGGCCTGTCGGGCAGTGTCTATATTGTGTACAAGGTGCACAGCGTGTGTGTCTCACCAGTATCTGCAGCAGTTCCTCCAGGTAGCAGGATATGAGTGCATGATCCTCATACAGAGCCCAGCTGCGCTGCTGTGAGTCGTCACGGTGACGAGCCAAATCACCAAAAATCACCTCCAGCCGCTGCTCATCGTGACACACCTGTCCCCGTGGCAGCGCCGCGCTCAGGTCCTGCAGTGGAGACGAGGAACAGGTACAATGACAACATGAGACTGAACATGCAAAATATTCCAGAAGATTCCTAAAATTCTGAGCTGGAATTTGCCTTTTGGAATTTGCCTTTCCTTAGGCTTTAGAGAAACTCTGCACTGCTCACTACTCACTGTGGCTCTCCTTCATTTGGGTACTTACTACTTCCAACCCAAACTACTCTGTCAACCAAAAAAATCACTGTGAAAAGACAGTTGCATGGAAAAGTTTGGTCAAATTCCATCTTGTTGTTGATTCTCTAAGTGTAAGTAAGTTAACACATCCTCTGTGGAGACACAATTCTGCACATTTTAGCGCATAATTACTGTTTATTAGCTGAATTTAACATACTGGGTATACCCCATAACACACAACGTGGCCTGTGCAAATTTATGGCACATTTAATATCATCATCATCATCTTCTCAAACCGCTTAATCCAGATCGGGTCATGGTAGCAGTTGGGAGAGCACAGAATCCCAGACGGCCCTGTCCCCCGCAACTTCCAGCTCATTCCGGAGGATCCTATACCACTCCCAAGCCAACTTGGAGATACTGTCCCTCCAGCGGGTCCTAGGACAACCTCGGGGGCTCGTCCCAGTTGGCCCTGCCTGGTAACCCCCCAACGGGAGGCGTCCGGGGGGGCATCGTAATCAGACGCCCAAACCACCTCAACTGGCTCCTCTCAGTGTGGAGGAGAAGCGGCTCTACTCTGAGCTCCTCCTGGATGACTGAGCTCTTCACCCTGTCAGTAGAGTGGAGCCGCCACTCTGTGAAGAAAGCTCATTTCCACCGCTTGTATCCGCGATTTCATTCTTTCGGTCATTACCCACAGCTCATGACCGCAAGTGAGGGTGGGGATGTAGACTGACCGGTAAACAGAGAGCTTCGCCTTATGGCTCAGCTCCCTCTTCACCACAGTCCGGTACAGTGACCGCATTACTGCTGCCGCCTGTCCCAGCCTGCGGCCGATCACACCATCCCTCTTCCCATCACTCGTCAACAAAACCCCGAGATACTTAACCTCCTCCACCACGCATTTCATTTTTTTCTAATATGTTAAACTGTGCTCTAAAATTTGCAGTGTGTTCACTTATTGTCACTTAGAAAATCAACAACAATATGGAATTTGACCAAACTGCTCCATATGACTGTACATGTCTGGCAAATTCCAGCACATTAATGTCTATTTATTAAACAAAAGCTTGTTATCGTAGCTCAATAAAACGAATGGAGAAACTGTGTGGATAAACTTTCAATCCATACCACATCTGTGTTTGTAAGTAGAAGATATTTTATTATGACTATATTTTAATGAAAAGTTATCGTGTGTGCAGTTGTTTTTTTGTCATTCTTTTTGCTTCAGAAAAAGGCACAGACTCAAACCTGTCCATACAGAACATAAGTCAAGTGTAAAAGTAACTCATTATGTAACTATGATATATGTAAGTACTTTTAGACAACAGACTTCTAAGGGTAACTATGGCATGCGCCCGTCCTCCGGGCCCCAGTGATGGCCGTGAGAGCCGGCAGGAAGGCGGGACCCAAACTCCAAGCGAGGACGGCGGGGAGAGAACAGAGAGTGAGAGGGCAAAGGCATGTGAGTCCTGAGCCCTCCTCCTGGGCGCTACTTCCGGTCCGGCAGCGAGGCCACTTTAATTTGCCTTATGTTTGACCCAGGCGGCCGAGCTGCCGAGCGGGGGCGGTGACGGGGAGGCGGAGCAACGAGCTCTCCTTCCCTCTCGGCTCAGGTGCTCAGAGCCTTTTAAAAAGAGCAGAGAGGGAACAGAGGGAGAAGGAACGAGCAGCAGCAGCGACAGGCAGGACTGAAAAGTCTAACCTTAAAGGCCCTGAAAAGTGGACAGCTTTGGTTGTGTTTTCGTGAGTTTGCTTTGTGTTGTTTGGTGTGAAAATTACAGTTAAATGGCTGCTGCGACCGTGAACCCTCTAGCGCCCTCCTTGTGCCCGGGGTAGCGCATGACATGCTACAGTAACGTAAAGACCAACCTTGCTCTCGACCAATGACAGCAGGACTTGCTCCAGGTCAGCCGCCGCGTTAGGGATGGTGGTCTGTAGATGCCCGACGACCACACCCACAGCAACGCGCGACATCTCGTAACTAAGGCCCGTGTTCTTCCTCACCAGCTCGATCAGCTCTGCCCCTGTCGTCATGGAAATGGATGCTGAACTGTGGGTGGGGCTGTCGGTGGGGCTGACAGAAATAGGGGGCGGGGCCGAGGGCCACTCGGCCTCTGATTGGTCTTCTGGGGCCGGCTCTGGCATGACTGGCTGTGACGTGATTGGCTGAGGCTGGGGTTGAGGGGCGGGGCCTTTTTTAGAGGGCGCCGGCTGGGCAAGGAGGGATGGGGAGGGGTCAGGTGGAGGAGGAGGCGGGGCTTTAGCGCGGCTTGGCACAGGAGGCGGAGTGCTGCCCGCACTGGGAAGACTGACATCGGAGGAAATGACAGAGTGGGTGGAGCCAGACTGTGATGAGGCGGAGCTTAGGGAGGGCGAAGGTGCAACAGCGGCAGGCTGATCAGGGCTGTGGGCGGGGCCAGAGGGGCTCACTCTGACTGGCACATCAGGTTCTGCAGAGAGAGAGAGAGAGAGAGAGAGAGAGAGAGAGAGAGAGAGAGAGAGAGATTATAATAAGAGTGTTAAGAGGACGAGCGGCACATCAGCCAATGATTTTCATCAGCCTGATTAAAATGGAGTGAAAAGATTAAAGTTTAAGCTGGTGACGTTTCGAGGGATGAAGAGAGAGACTGCACAGTTCGGCCGGAGCACTGCTGCAGACAACGTGCCCCCATATTACCCCAACATACTTCAGCTCCAACTGAATATTTTTCTATAATTACCGCTAATCATGAATGAATTAATCAAATAACTTTTCAGTTCCACTCTCTTTGCCTCTTCCATCGTTCAAACAATAGAAGCATCAGGGAGGGATCATATGAACATTATAGAGCTTTTTAAATGAAACAGTAGAAGCCATATCGCCCCCTACACTTCCTGTAGTGTATTACAGTCTGTCAGAGTGACTGTGTGGATCATATGAACATTATAGAGCTTTTTAAATGAAACAGTAGAAGCCATATCGCCCCCTACACTTCCTGTAGTGTATTACAGTCTGTCAGAATGACTGTGTGGATCATATGAACATTATAGAGCTTTTTAAATGAAACAGTAGAAGCCATATCGCCCCCTACACTTCCTGTAGTGTATTACAGTCTGAGTTCCACTGATTTTTTTTAAAATTCCTGCATAATTAAGCTGTTCAGAGTGGTTTGGTGTGAAATGGTATATAATATAAAACGCAGAAGACGTGTGTAGGTTCACTGGTTGTGTTTCCACCTGGGCGTCGGGTCTCTCTGCGTTTCTCTGGAGGAGGGGGGGTTATGGGAGCGGCTCTGCGAGGCTGTGGGGGAACCTGCAGGACAAAAAAACCGAGAGAAACACGGTGTTACAGGGAATAAAAACAGAACAAAAGAGAGTAAAGCTGTATGTTTTCCACCCTAACACCCATAATTTGACTCATCAGCTAATTATAAACATCCCTCAAGAGCTGATTCACACGTGCTGAAGGAGAGAAAAACAGAGAAACGTGCAGAGCATGGAGACCTCCCCCAGTCTGGATCTGGAGCTCTGGTTCATGCTGCATTTTCACTGGGCTTCTCGTTTCTCCTCCCTTTCATTCTCTACGGAGAGGCAGCAGAGCGAGGAAGGCTGAGAGAGCGGAAAAAGCTGAGAATTTTTAACCTTTATGCAAACGAGAGGCAAATTTTTCCAAATTGTGATTAAACAGACAGTGTGATGTGCTGCGGTGCGCTGCCCACTGACAGCAGTGCTGTGGAAAAGGAGAAGTATGCAGCAGGAGATATTTACATGTGTTGAAATATTACGTTTTTAAAAATATACTATGCTGCATTCACATTGACAATAATAATAATAATGATAATAATAATAATAATAGTAATAATAATTTTTATTTATAAGTACTTTTCATGCCAGTGGCAGCTCAAAGTGCTTTACAGAGTGGTGATAAAGACCACGAGACATAGTTTTATTAAATGCTGAGTTAAAGAGATACATTTTTAGATGCTTTGTAAAAGTGAGCTCTGAGCTTGACTGTCTAATAAAAGCTGAACTGAGTTCCACAGTTTAGAAGCAGAATAACTAAAAGAGCCTCTCCACGTTTTGTGTTTTACAGTCTTTGCAGGAGGTCAGAATCTGCAGATCTAAGATCATAAACAGACACTCTGTGATGTCAGCAGGTGCTTTAAGGTCATTTAGAGCTTTAAAAACTAGTAGCAGAGCTTTAAAATCTATCCTGAACGATACAGACAGCCAGTGCAGCTCTTTCAAAAGCGGGACTGATCTGATCTCTCTGTGCTGTTTTTGTTAGGATGCTGCTGTATTTTGTACGAGTTGTAAAGGATGTGTAGTTTTCTTAGGAAATCCAGTAAGAAGATCATTACAGTGATCAACTCTGCTGTAACAAATGCGTGAACAAGTTTCTCTGCGTCGCTCTGAGAGAGAAAAGGCCGAACTTTAGCGATATTTCTCAAATGAAGCTACTTTAGTGACCGTGTTTAAGTGTGTCAGAGTCTAAGATCACACCCAGGTTTCCTACTTCAGGTTTGGTATATGAAGCTAAAGAGCCGAGCTTCTCGTAAAGCAGCTTTCTCTGAGTTTCAGTACCAAAGATAAATATTTCAGTTTTTCTGGATTTAACTGTAGAAAATTTGTGACATCCACTGAAAAAAATGGACAACAGAAAAGCAGATGTCTATATTATGGACAAGTGGAGTGCAGAGGGAAGAGCTGAAGAGTTCAGTCTTCCCAGCTTTTGTCAAAGCAGAGGAGTAAAACACACGTTGATGCACCATTTGAGGGGGGGTGTGAGGAGTTGCCATCTCCCCCATCAAAAAAGAAACCACAAAAGCTACACCCCTTGTAAAACGACCACCTTCACTTTCCATCCCCTTTGGTTTAATGTGATACCACTTAAGATGTCTGTTATCAATATCTGCATTCCATCCATACACTGTAAACAATGTGTGGGTTGCTGTAAAACGTTGAGCTCAATGAGTTTCTAATATTAAGGCCCAGTCCCATTTCACCCCTCGCCTCTACCACTTAGTCCTACCCCTCCTTTTTGCGTGTTCACGTCTAGCGGTAGGGTGTCCCCATTCTTGTTGAGATGGGGGGGTGAAGTGTTTGATAATCATCATATTATCTTAGTTTAATGTTGTTTCAGTGTATTATGGTCTTTTTCTTCATAACAAGCATAAAAAAACACTAGCAGTCCTGATGTCTCGGTAGCTCGCTAGATAAATTTCCCGCTCCACCTTAAATGGTCCAGCAGTTCTGACTCCTGAGGCACCAGAATGTAACTGCTGCTCCATTTAAGGTGGAACGGGAGAATTCAAACAAGAAGCTGGTGAATATCTGACTTCAGCTTCATATCACTGAAAAATTAGGGGTGGGTGATAATAAATAATTGCCCCCCTCTTTGAAGATCATATGATGCCCTAAATGTAACCAAAGCCCAGCAGAGAGGAGCTGAACTTTACCCTCCTCTGCTGTCACTGCAGACTGGCAGGGTCGCCTACAGAGCAGCGCTGGTAGCTGTTAATGAAGTGATGCTCTTTTTATTTGAGGGTCCCATTTCAGAGGGAAGATTTCAACCACTACCCCTTATAACTCAGTTCCAAGGGGCAAGATGACTCTCGAAAATAAGGGGTAGGGGTAAAAATTAAAAATTGGGAACTGGGCCTACGTCGACAAAGTGTGTGACACAGACTTCTGCTCTGTTAGCTCACTTCTAGAAATTCAACTACCTCAAATTTTAAAGGAACTAATTTTTAAAATGAAAACATCAATTTTCATTAAATGTATGTGAGGTTTATACACTACAGGAGTTCTTCATGCCAAACTAGTTCTGATCTGATCTGAGAATGCGCACCTACTGTAGAATGTTTGGTACATCGCACTGTCTGGTTGGACAGGTCTTCAGTTTCATGCAAAAATGAGGAAGGCTAGTTTGAAAACGCAGATATGATAAGACACTAGAAAGTCTGAACTTCTGGTGGCTCCGCTGTTCATTTCAGAGCAGGACGTGAGGCTGCATCCCTGCCCCTCATGGCCACATGGTGAGCAGTTAGATCCCATTGTTTTGAAGTAAATGTGTCCCAAAGTCTGAGAGTCAGTGTGGAACATTAAGAATCGTCACTACCGAAACACATTTTCTGCAGTCAAGTAGACTTTTTTGTGTTTTAATGAAAAATGTGATGATTTTCTGTGTGTACAGCTGTTCAAAACTGTGTTTGCTGGTCATGTGCTGCCTAGTGTTTTTGAGTTCTGCTCAAAATGAGCTAAAACTGAGTGTGTCTACATGCAATTACTAATCCGATCATAATCCGATCGTTATCTGATTATTCAAATGGTCGTGTAAACAGCACACTCTGATTTCTTAGATCAGAGTAAGGTCTAGAAATCTGATTAAGAAATCCTATAAAGAGGCTGGATTTCAGCTCAGTAATCAGATTTCTCAGAGCATGTAAACTCTTACTCTGATTTCTTTCAGATTTCTCAGTCCGAGCATGTGCGAAACAGAAAGCGGTACCGGAAATAAGCGAACGGCGTCGCCACGAGATGCAGCAAAACTGTTGGAACGGAGCTGAAACTAAACACGAAATAAAGGATTTAAATATTCTTCATCTTCTAGATGATGTTTGTTCATATTTTCAGGTAAAGCGGCGCGATGTTAACAAAAAAGCCGCAACATGAAGTTTTACGTTACGTTTACGTCGCGTCTTCTTCTGTGAGTTTATTGGCTGGTTGTAAAGCAGAAATCTGATTACTGTCTGACTCATGTAGACCTGGAGTTTCCCCATTATCTGATTACTTATGTACATGTACATATGGTGATGGGATCACTGACAAAATCTGATTTTCTGCAGTTATCGGATTATTAAGTGCGTGTAAACTCACTCATTGTCTTTACCAAAGCAGTCACTACTGAAACATTTGGTGAAGTGTTTTTGTGTCATCAATTTTTGATAAAATAAACATAATTAAGTACAGAGTCACTCAAAGCAAAAGGACTCTGGTTTTAAGTTCCAGCTCTGACTTTGAACCAGTTCAGTAGAATCATCCATATAATTAAGGCTCTGTAGAATGAAGTCATTTTAACACTGAAAATTACACTGAACTGGATATTGAGCTCAAAACATTTGCATCGTCACCCCTCTATACTAAACTAGCAATGCTGTCGCCATGGCAACGATTTTAGCAGCACATCCCCAAGCGAAGGGAAGCGACTGTAATGAATGAAAGTGTAATTTAAATAATGAATCCATCGTCAGAGCTGCGCCGTACCTGATACAGTCCTGGCACATTCTCAGTGCTATCGGCGATCGGCTCGCTACCCTGGCAGCTGAAGGCCCGGCTCAGGCCGTTGGGCGGCTGGGGGGTGTGGCTTAGCGAGAGCTCGCTGCTGGAGGAAGGAATTCCTTGTTTGTGATTGGACGGAGTCGGACTCCGGCGGGAGAGAGTTTCCTTCCTGTGGTGGATCAACTTCCTGCGGAGACAGGAAGTAAGAGTGAGATTACACTGCACATCAAAAACAAGAAATGACTTACGGTTCTGTTACGGTTCATTCACCTTCTGCTTGAGAGACGGCACGTTAGCGATGTAACTGTGTTTTTGCCACAATTCTAAAGTCTAAAGCGTCTAATTTGATTAAACAGCTGCCTCACTTGCTTGTTAGCTTATACTGGCGTATATGAAGTGATATCCTGCATTCACACTCACAATATTCTGTACTTTTACACAGAATCGAGCATAGCTTCACTATTTTCTCGAGAGTGAACTGAAGCTATTAGCTATTTTGCTCAATAGTGAGCTTAGCTTGATAATAATAACAACAAAAATATACTTCACCTCTCTGTTTCTCACAATTAGAGACCTGCACGAGTGCTCGAACACTCGGTTAACCGTCTGAAGTGTCAGTATTCAAGCACTGAAATCACTATTTGGGTATTTGTTATGTTTCATCACGAGAAAACATTGAAAACACAGGTTAACAACAAACGAAACACGATGGTTTTGCTCAAATTTGCGAGTATAAGCAAGCAAAGTTTATTTATGTAGCGCTTTTTACAACAGATGTTGTCACAAAACAGCTTTACAGAAAAATCTGCATTACAGAAAGAAATCCGGGTCTGAGCCCCCATGAGCGTCACCAGTGGGGACAGTGGCAAGGAAAAACTCCCTAAGAAGACAGGAAGAAACCTTAAGAGGAACCAAGACTCAGAAGGGGAACCCACCCTCCTCGGGTCGACACCAGATAGCAAACATTGTTATAAGGTATTGTAGTACACAACGGGGAAGACAGGTGGAGCAGTGGTTAATTAGATTAGTTTAGTTTAAGCAGCAGCAGCAGCAACATTGGGAGGGTCGGTTCGTGAGGGTGAGGTTTGCACAGTGTTGTTTAGAATGAAGCTCAGTGGTGGTCAAGCCGGTCCAGAGGGCTGGCGAGCAATGGGCACCCGATAAGTGGCTAACCCACTTAGCACGGCTGTATCGCTAACTAAGCTAACTGATAAAACAATGAAAATATATTTCTCTGACAAATAACATGTTGGCACGTCGTTCACTGCGGAGAAAAGGCCTCGTGTAGAAAACGACGAGTCCTCGTCAGCATCCAACCTGACACTCGTTAGCTCTGTTAGCTCATTAGCTCGTCTGAAGAGGCAGCTAGTGCTACTCACCCAACGCAAACATGCTATTTCTGAATAATAAAGCGTGTTCCTCTGCGTCGTGCTGCTACATTTGCTGCACCAGTGCTGCCACCTAAATGTCCTTCAGTCCCACCTTATTTTCAATGAAATAAGGTATTCAATTACACAGAATCACATATCAATGTGAAAATATGAGCAAAAACATAGCACGAATGCTAATAATGTTAACGTTAGCTTCCTAACTCTCTAGAAAATACTATTCCTAAAATTATTACTTTATTATTACAAAAGAACATTCACCATTCTAGTTCACGTTCTGATGCTCTTATTGGTCTGTAAAAGCTTTTGATGAGTTTATTTTCACCTGGAAAATTAAAGAATTTGCTAAACTGTCGTTAGCTTCAGCTGCAAGTGTTACCAAAGACTGAGAACACTCTCAAGCACCATTAGGTCCTGTTTTGATCTTGAGCACCAAAAAAACATAAAACTGGAATCTTCAGCACTGGACTGATAGTTGACGGAAAAAGCACTAGTTCTAGTGTTTTGGTGCCAAAGGTTCTGCTGCTTAGCAGTGGCTAAAACCGAACTAGGCTCAGCTTCCTCTATGTAGCAGCACAAGACAGTTAAAGTGGTGCTGAGACGTGTTTGGGAGTCTGAAATTAGCTTTTTTAGTTCTGCTCTGGAGCTACGAGGCTAACGCAGCCAATAAGTGATGAAAGATTACACGCCAACAATTAGCATGGCGCTAACTGCATGGCTAATCACCACACACTTGCCTCAAGACTTGATTATGTGGTTTCTGACTCTGTATGACACACTTATCTGTACACACAGACTCAAGCACGTTAGCATAAAGCTAAAACAGAAGCAGTCTTTGCTGATCGACTACATTTGGGGTAAATGGTGGAAATGAGATTTTTATCTGAGCTATATCTCTCTACCCTAGAAACTTTATGAAGCTATTCATTCACCCAGATAGCACATTTATCGGTCCACTGGCTTGATAAAGTCGGCGCCCCCCGACTGTATGCCACCGGTGGTCCACCCCAGGA
>NW_023494810.1:33791354-33793854 GCF_904425465.1 Colossoma macropomum | reverse complement strand
GTCAGCAGCACTGGCGGCCACTTCAACAAGAAAGGCGCCCTCTAGAGCCATGTTTGGTTTGTCCGTTCTGGGCTACTGTAGAAACATGGCGTTGCACAGTGACGGCCTCTGTTGGAAGAGGAGCCTATGTAGATACGAAGGTCTTGTTCTATATATGGGTCATTGACATGACATGCATTTTTTCATCCAAGCCCATTATTTTCCTCGAAAATAATTTAATAAATACGACATATATGAAATTATTCAACAATACTTCTTTTATGTGAAACAACTTTCATATCAAATTCATTTTAGTTTCTTTTTGCCTCCAAAACTCTAAAAATGTCAGGTGGTGCAATCGTCCAATCATAAATGCTGATTAATTACACTATCAAAAAAGGTAATTTTAGACATCTAAAATTCTAAATACAATAGTGTTACGACCTCCAGTCATGCTTACTTTTCTGTGTTTTCCCTTTTGTTTTTCTATGATGTGCAGGTCTGTGATTGGCCACACGGAGAGGTATAAGAGGTCGCCGAGCCACCATCTTGGGAGACGTTCAGGGCTCTTTCCCCTTTGACATGACCTGGAAAAACCCCTGTCCAGACCCACTCAGCACTCTTCACCACCCTCTGTGTTTTGCTTCGTTTGTAAAGTCAATTCAAGTTTTCAGATTCTGTGCAACTTTCTGTGAACACTGGTAAAGTAGGGGAAGGCGCCACTTTGTTTTGGTTACTTTTTGTCCTGTTTAAGGTAGGGAGTTGGAGCAGCCATATGTCTTTTTGTTTCCTTTGTTTTTGGATTTAGTTAGATTTGTATTCGTTAGTAGTTTTGTTTGTTATTTTGGCATAAGTTTGTCCCTGAAGCCATCAACCTAACTTGTGTTTGATCTTTTGAAGTAAATAAACTGGCCATTTTCTGACCTCCATGGTGTCTGGTCTGGCAGCAGGTCTGGGGAGAGAGCCCGCTCTCATTCTCTGTTACGGCCTGACCCCAGACTGAGTCGTAACAAATAGTTTGGCTGATTTTATGTTTGAAAACTTTGAAATAAAATCCATGTTGCAAAATAAGCCAAATTTAAAAGAGCTCAACTCACTGAAAAACCTTTGTCTGCAAGTTCTTACTTCCTCAAATGTCAGGCAGCACAACTAAAAACAAAGAACTTTTATTTAGACATGCTTTTACAGTAGAGGGGCCAGGGTATTGCCACATAAAGAAGTCCCCAGGTACATTCATGGTGCAATGCAGAGGCACAAATTTAGAGAAAGTGTGTTGTTTGAGCCGTGGTTAAAACGGTTCAGTTTACCATGCCAGGTGATCCGACCTCAGGAGAATAAGGAAAATGTTGACTAATTATTATAACGTTTATTTATTTGAAAAAATGTAAGTGTAAACTCAAGTTGAAGGGCAAAGTTTTCTACGGGTGTCGAAGTAGATGCCTTTGTAATTTGAAATTAGTCTGAAAAGTCAGGTGGCGCAACCAGTCAGTCAGATGGAGCAACCAGACCAGCACAGCTTAATAACTGAAATAGGTAATTAAAGCTTTGATAACACTCAATATATTTAAGACATAAAATACACAGAGATATAAATATGTGCAGATATATATATATATATATATATATATATATATATACACACACACATGTACTCTCTTTGCAAAGCCTGTATCTGCTACACCTGATAGTTTGACCCCAGTATATCACTTAAGGCATTTTTATAGCAGAAGTAAATAATTAACTCTGTGAATTAGTTTCTGAGTAACACATTCAAAACGCACATGCAGGCTAACTGTGCTAAAAGCAATGGAGGCTAACGCAGTCAGAAATAACTTCAGTGCAACAAGGTTCTTCCTCCCTGTAGCTCGCAGTGTAGCTCGCTGCTTTCTCTGAAGGCTGGACACTCTTAAATACGATGGTTCTTCAAGGGTTCTTTAGCAAAAGGAACGGTTCTATTTAAAGCCATGAGTTCTATATAGTTCCATGTCATGCTTAAATGGTTCTCTGTGTGGTGAAATGGTTCTTTGGACTGAAGGAGAATGTGTTGTGTATGGGTTCGACTATTGTTACGATGTCAAGCTTGTGGCAGTAGAAGAACCCTTTTTGGTGCTATACAGAACCATATTCAACAAATTCTCCAACAATCAAACAAACAAAGAACCATTTAGGCTGACAGAACTCATGATTCTAAATAGAACCATACCTTTTACTAAAGAACCCTTGAAGAACCATCTTTTTAAGTGTGTAGCTGAGTTTGTTTTTGCTGTGTAACTGTTAGCTTAGCATTGCTACAGTGCTAGCTGGTGGCATATAAGCTTCCATTACTCGCTACATCGGCCTGTAGCTTCAGTGCTAAAGCTAAAGAAGCTCCAGGCGCCAAACGTGTCTCGGCTGACTGACTAAGAGGGTCATATTGTGTGAATGTGTTTTGGTGCAGCAGAACGTCGGGCCTCGTTCTCCAATATCTTCCTAGGTTTGTTCTTAAGGTCCTAAGAAGAAGTCTCCGTCAGATTCATGACGT
>NW_023494810.1:33641354-33788854 GCF_904425465.1 Colossoma macropomum | reverse complement strand
CAGCGCACGGTCGATAGTACAGTTTATTTATGAGCTTTATATAAAGTCAACACGTAAATAAACGTGCATTAATAGTTAGGTAATGTAGTCCAGCCGTTTCTGTGAGTTTTAGCTTATTGTACGCAGTTTGTTAACCAAAGCCAGCTACGCTGACGATGTAGCGACTTATTTAACGTTATTTCTACCAGGCTGAACTCATTTCTGGTGTCTCTCCATATTCCTAAGAAAGCCTAATATTATTTCCAGTCCCGTTTTAAAGTCCAATGTTTAAAATCTGTTAAAAATATTAGAAAATGTGCCGTCACCGGATGTTTACAGCGGAAGTGTGTCCAGCGCGATAAGTGTCCGTCCTAAAACTCCAGCTCGGGTCGCATATGTCCAGCCGGCTTAACGTGGAGTTTCTGAAATGGCAGCGGCGGTGTGTAGTAGATTATTTCTCCGTGGGTCAGTTTACGGTCTTCGGTTTGGATCAAGAACCCATCCAGGTCTCTCAAGGTACTGTAATCTCTAATTACTGCACGCTGTGCAGAACCGTAATGGTGCCACACCATGATGACCTCTGCTCAGAGAGGCTGATCCCAGTGGCATAATATAACATCACGATACTTAAAGACGTTTTTCATAAAAAGTGTCACGATATTTACATTTTCTGAGGTTCGATAAGTTGGAACAGACAAAGCAGAACCGACAGTGGTTCATGAAAAAGGGCAAAACTATAAATACACTGATTTTTGATCTAATTTCACCCACTGTACAGCAACAGATCCAGTTACTCAGGTCTACTTTGCTCCCTTTGCAATGAAACATGCAGCTAATTCTCTGTAACTCAAGTCATTCAGAGTGGTTTGGTGTGAAATGGTTCAGATGTCTTTACAGTGGTGGTGATAGGAACCAGGGATCACCATGACTACAACACAAATATAGACATTTTATTTACTATCCAGAACCACCAGTGAACCTACACGAGTCTTCTGAGTCTATATGGAATGTTGATGATGGAAAATAGTGGAAAATCTGAAATAATAAGTTTTCTTTGGGGACTATTTTGCCTCACAGCACCCTGCATGTATCCCTCCACCATGAATGGAGTTTAAGTTCTCTAAACTATCCTAAAACAGTGTCTCAGTCATCAGGCAGTGAATTCATAACCATTTCATGTTGTAACTTTCTGTGAGGGAGCTTTTAGAGGTGGACGTCTGGTTCCTATCACCACCACTGTGAACAGTTCTGACTCGGTAAGTTTCTCTAGAATGGAGCGTTTCACACCAAACCACTCAGAACCACTCTGTTTACATCTTAACCACTTAATTATGCAGAAAATGTGACAAATTGGAGGAATTCCCCTTTAAGCCCTGCTGAAAAAACACATCGAGACATAATGCGTGATGTGATTTTTGATGTTTTATGATGGATCAGATAAATAAAAGTTTCATAATAGAAGTTTTTCTGCTGTGCTGCACTCTAAAAAATAAACCCAGTCATTTGAGTGTGGGTGTGTCAACAGCATAAGCCCCACCCACTTTGCTCTGATAGGCTGCACCCAGAAGCCTATCTATGATCAATAACAGTGGGTTCCATGAAAGACGCTAAGTTCTCTCATGATTTTGGTCCCTCCAGTCCCTTCTTAACTCGCGGCCACAGACTGGGTCCAACGGACGATGAGATATACCAGAGGACGACGGTGACGGTGATGCAGAAGGAGTCAGACAGTGGACCCATCATCCTCAGCTACAGCTCAAGAGGGTTCAACGTCGACGGAAACAGAGTGATCGGACCGTGCGCCGTGGTGCCCGCCGGCTATCCTGCAGTGGAACGTGAGGGCAAACTTGTTGCTGATTCACAGCTACACATTTTCTTCTTATACTGGACGCCAGAATGTCAGATATGTCAGAGCATTAAGCATATTTGTCCATTAAAGGGCCCATATAGCCCAAATTTTCTTCACTTTTCCAGAGTAAAATAGCACATAAACATGGTTAAAGTCTTAAAATGTTCCATTTTTAAGCTCTTACATAGTTCACAGTCCATGTGTAGAAATTTAAGCCCTATTGGAGCTGGATTAGTTTTACCACAAGAGGTCTGGAAATGTAAGCTGAGCGTGATTTGACTGGCCGATTCATACATCATAAAGGATCTGTGTAATTTCCCCAAATTACCCCAAATAGCCCGGATCAAAACATGGTTTAGGTCAGCATTATTTGACAGGCACCACATTTGACGATGACACGTTGGGCGGCTGGAAGGCAGATAAACTAGCATTAGGCCAATAAAATGGATTCGTTCAGCTGAACCAAACGCCGCCCAACGAGATAGAAAATGTACTGCCTTGTGTGAGGTACTTTAATTTTCCTTCTCCGTCTAATTGAACCACAAATGTTGTGGATTTCAGAAGTGATGAGATTGATGGAACTGGGTCAAATTAAGCCCCATTTTAGCAAAACAAGCTCCATTTTAGCTGCTTTTCTTTGCTAAAAGAGGGTGCGCTGATTTCTCTTACCCAGTTCTGTTAGGCTGTGTTCAGACTGCAGGCAAATCAGATTTGTTTCTCTAATCAGATCTTTTGAGATCTTGTGACACTGTTATTTGCAAGTGATCAAAACGGATTTGTGTGTCCAGACATAACCAGTCTATCTGCATGGGTTGCCATGGTAACGACATAGGCGTCAGTAATAATGTAGCTACACTGGTGACGAGGATTTCAAACGCGGATGCAGAAGAGATGGAGGAGCATCATCTCCCCTCCAAACTCTTCAGAACTCTCTTCATAATCATGAATCTTTGGAGCTCTTCTTGAATCCCAGCACTTCATCACTCTGGACTTGACATTGCCGTTGTTTGCCGTGTTGCGAGTGACACAGAAGACACTTTGAAGTCTGCCTTGAGTGTCCAGAGCGTCCAGACTGAGACACATCTGTAAAAATCTGATTGAAGTCGCATTCCAATTCACCTCTAAATGGTTTGGATTTGCAAAAATCAGATTTCACATGTTTTTTTTTTGCTGTTCAGACTATTAAAAATCAATCTGGATACAGTCTGGATATGCAGAAATCAGATTTAGACTGGCAGTCTGAACATGTGGATCCGAACAGGACTACTGTCACTGCAGGAGCTCTGGAATTATTACTTAGCAGACTTATAAAAATTGTGGTCATTACAGATTCGTACTGGATTAAAATCATGGATCTCATTGTTAATCACTCAGATTACGTCACCTCCCCAGATAAAACCAATCCAGCTCCAACGGGACTTAACCTGCAAAAACAGCCTGGCTTGAATTCATTGTTTTTGTGATGTCATAAAAAACCAAAGCATTGCATATATCCACTTATTCAGCCTACAGCAGTTTGGCTCCGCCCATTTATGCTGAAGTTATAAAGAGTGTTTCAGCCTGGACTGGAGGCACAGTGCATGACAGCTAGTCAGAACAGAGCTAATTTACATATATCAGCCTTAAATGCACAGTAACAAAAACAGAATTATGACAATTTTTGGTACATAACACAAGCATGTGGAGTTATTCAGTAATGTTTAATAGACTTGATAACGTGGTTTCTGATTTGTCCTTTAATAAGTATCATTGTGATCAGATTATAATCTGATTGATATTTCTGTCGCAGGTGGGCAGCTATAAAGACATCACAGTGGAGAGTTTGTCTCTGTTCTACCTGCTGGAGCCTCGTATAGGTAAAACCTCACGCATGCTTATTTAGGCTGGATTGGGCAGTTTTTAAAAAGAAGGATGTTCCTTGAGTATCAGGATTATACAGAGATAATCCACATAAAGTCTCTGCACATGTAAACACACCCATTTAAAATCACTCAAACCACTGAAATGCATGTTAAAGTATTTTAAGAGTGTTTGTACCAGTATCTGTAATATGCAATTAAATGATCTTTAAATATTGTTTTAATAATTAAAGGATGCACTTTTTCCCAATTAAAAAAGTCCTGAAAATGTCCCTGAATGAATACCAGACCTGGCTGGAGGTCTCAGAGACCTTGTTTGAAAGGTCTTATGTTCCCTAGGAGGATAACTGTTCTCTGTGTTTGTATAGAGGTGCTGATTTTGGGCACAGGAGCCCGTACGGAGCGTCTAGACCCCAACGTTCTCGCCTTCCTCCGGACGAAAGGCATCGCTGTGGAGGTTCAGGACACGGTGAGGATTCTGCTCACTGAGCAAAAAATTAAACTTTTTCTACACATTTTATGCAAATACCCTATACGGACAAAAGTATTGGGACACCTACATGAGCTTTTATGAATCCCATTCTAAATCCATAGGCATTAATATAGAGTTGGTCCCCTTTGCAGCTCTAACAGGGCCAACCCCATATCATCATCCCTCCTCCACCAAACTCTACAGCTGGCACAGTGCAGTCAGGCAGGTAACGTTCTCCTGGCATTCGCCAAACCCAGACTCGTCCATCAGACTGACCGATAGAGAAGTTCCCTTATTAGTCCCACAACGGGGAAATTTCACCTCCGCATTTTGACCCATCCCAACAGTGAAACACCACATACACACTAGTGGGGCAGTGAGCACACTTGCCCAGAGCAGTGGGCAGCCCTATCCACGGTGCCCGGGGAGCAGTTGGGGGTTAGGTGTCTTGCTCAAGGGCACTTCAGTCACATGCTGTCGGCTCAGGGGATTGAACCGGCGACGTTCCGGTCACAAGGCTGGTTCCCTAACCTCCAGCCCATAGTAAAGTGTGATTCATCACTCCACAGAACACGTTTCCACTGATCCAGAGTCCAGAGCGGTGCTTTACTCCGCTCCATCCGACGCTTGGCATTACGCATTTTGATCTTAGGCTTGTGTGCAGCTGCTCAGCCATGGAAACACATTTCATGAAGCTCCTACTGTGCAGTTCTTGTGCTGATGTTGCCTCCAGAGGCAATTTGGAGCTCTTTAGTGATTCAACAGAGGATAGACACTGTGCTCTTCAGCACTTGGCAGTCCCACTCTGAGAGTTTGCATCATCTACCTCTTCGCGGCTGAGCTGTTTTCATTCCTAGACGCTTCCATTTCACTAAAATAGCACTTACAGTTGTCTGGGGCAGCTCTAGCAGGACAAATCTCACAGACTGACTTGTGGTCAGAGGTGGCATCCTATGACAGTGCTGTTTAAAGCCACTGAGCTCATCAGTGCGACCCTCTACTGCCAGTGTTTGTCTATCGAGACTGCATGGCTGTGTGCTTAATTTTAGACACCTGTTAGCAATGGGTGTGGCTGAAACACATGAACTCAATAATTAGGAGGGGTGTCCCAATACTTTTGTCTATATAATGTAATAAAATAGGTCTGGAACATGGTCTGAGGCATCTTTCACACCTGCATTTTGGTTTGGCCCAAACTGAAAAGTCTGAAGGTCTAGACCAAACAAGGTAAGTGTGAAAGCACCCTTGGATCTCTTTACAGTGGTGGTGATTGGAACCAGGGGTCGCCATGACTACAACACAAACAAAGACATTTTATTTACTATCCAGAACCACCAGTGAACCTACACGAGTCTTCTGAGTTTATATGGAATGTTGATGATGGAAAATAGTGGAAAATCTGAAATAATAAGTTTTCTTTGGGGACTATTTTGCCTCACAGCGCCCTGCATGTATCCCTCCACCATGAATGGAGTTTAAGTTCTCTAAACTATCATAAAACAGTGTCTCAGTCATCAGGCAGTGAATTCATAACCATTTCATGTAGGAACTTTCTGTGAGGGAGCTTTTAGAGGTGGATGTCTGGTTCCTATCACCACCACTGTGAACAGTTCTGACTCGGTAAGTTTATCTAGAACAGAGCATTTCACACCAAACCACTCTGAACGACTTTCACAGTACATTCAGAATCTTCAGAATGTCTCTCTCTTTTTGTTTTTCTCTGCAGCCAAATGCATGCGCCACATTTAACTTCCTGTCCAGCGAGAGACGAATCACAGCGGCCGGTTTAATCCCGCCTCCACCGTCAGTGCTCACTGAGTGACATCGGATACACACACCAGCTGGACTACAGAGACTTGAGAGAGAGAGAGTGTGTGTGTGTGCGTGTGTGTGTGTGTGTGCGTGTGTGTGTGTGTGTGTGTGTGTGTGTGTGTGTGTGTGTGGGTGTGGTTTTCTCACTTAGAGACTATCAATCACTGTGTGGATGTTCACACATCTATTCACAAAATCACTGTTTAATCACATGAGTGACCGTCAAGCACTTACTGTACATAGCATAGTACAGTACAAGTCCTGTACATAGTGAAGAATGGCAGCAGCTTCCTGTGGACGTTTGTGAGTGTACATTTCTCAGTGTAATGGTTGTTGTGTAATATAAACGTGTCTTTTTTTTCGAATGGTTTTGTGTTGAGACTCTTTTGTTGACTGTATGAGCAGATTCGTGAAATACAATACAAATGGGACATTATTATTACATATAGGTACTTTTCACTCACATTTGGGACTTTTAACTGATCTTGGACTTTAAATCCTTTTGAGTCACCCTAAACCTTTATTATGTTTCCATTTTGTCACTACCAAAAAAACCGTAACACTACCAAAACTTTACCAAATGTTTGAGTAGTGACTGTTTCACTGGTGACAATTTTAGCTCATTTCGAGCTCAAAAACGCAGCCAGAAAATGACCAGCAAACACAGCTTTGAACAGATGTTCACACATAAAATCATCATATTTTTCATTAAAACATAACATTTTACATAATTGCAGAAAATCCGTATTTCAGTAGTAATAATTCTTAATGTTCCACACTGATTTTCACACTTTGGGACATATTTACTTCAGATGTGGCCATGAGGGACAGGGATGCAGCCTCACTTCCTTCTCTAAAATGCAGGGGTGTGGCTAAAATAAGACTCCGCCTACAGACTAAAACTCTGTGTTTCAGTAGTGACATTAAAACATGGGACAGCATTTTCTGAATAAAGTTTTTTTTATTAAAAAAAATTAAATTCATGATGAATCAAAATCTTTAGAACTTTAAAATAAAAGATCTTTTAAAAAAATACAAAAAATGTAGGTGTTATTTTCAGATGTGTAAATTTAGGGGTTACAGTTTTGGACAGACACCTCCTGAAATAAGTACTCTATAAATGATGACTTTGTATATATTTAGCTTTTTACTCTCTCTATTAATACCTTGGGTTTAAATAGATCTGAACATAACCTATGTAAATATCTTAGATCTGAATACTTTGTTGTTTTTTTAAAAATGTAATTATTTTGGGATCGCAGTTTGAACTAATACAGTAGAATGGTTCATATTCAGAATACATAATAATGATAATAATAATAATTTGTGTTTATATAGCACTTTTCATGCCAGTGGCAGCTCAAAGTGCTTTACAGACAGGTGATAAAGCTTAACAGTAATATAAGACATACAGCATATCATCACCTAATGACATCGCCTAGAGGTAGCATGTACAAAGAGAAAAGCAAAGGCCCTAAGATTGAACCTTGAGGGACTCCACAAGAAATGCCGACTCTTTTTGATGAATGATTTCCCACTGAAACCATGAACCGCCTGTTACCTAAATAAGATTTAAACCATTCTAAAACTGTGGCTGAGAAGCCGACCCAGCATTCAAGACGCTGGAGACACCCTGTTGTATAGAAACGTGTGTTGTGCGTAATCTCCCAGTCAAGGTGGAGGCCGCTGCCCTGTATTCACCGTCAGTAAGCCTTATTAACCTCTTTCTTTGCTGGCCAGTCACTCGAATCTATTCCTCTGTCTTTCTATCTCTCTCTCTCTCTATTCACAGCAGTGGTATTCCCGTGCTCCGTCCTTTTCAGGGCTTATCCAGGGGCCCTTAATCCCTACAGAGTGAATCTCTGAATTATTATAAATACCATAAATACTGTCTATTCTTCAGTTTCATAGATGAGGCAGAACAAGAGAAGCACACAGGAGAGTCTTTATTACAGTCATTTAGTTCCCACAGTAATAACACAGCAATAGTTCAACAAAAAAATAAAAGTACACGAGACGTGTAGGGATCTGACCGTATTTTAGCATTGTTGTGATAAGTTGTGTCACTATACCCAGTTAACAACATTTGTCACATCCTTGGCTTTGTTTTGGCCCAGTATACGGCCCAGAACTGACATACACTGTAAAATGAGTAGAACTAATGGATGTGGCCCAAATCTGGCCCAACTACACTGTTGGTCCACAACAGTCATGCCAGAATTTGCCCACAAATGTAGACACAAGGCAAAACTGTATGCAGCTGTACAGCATCTGGCCCTGTTCTGGCCCACATGCCTAACATCTGCCCGGTAGTCAACCAAGACTTGTGAAAGCCAGAATCAGCCCGGAACCGTCTACTACCAGGGTATGTTTTCCTGTACGACAGCATTTTAGGGCCACTGTTAATAAAAATAAAAAAAGTCGTAATATTTAGAGAATTTATTCTCGAAACAGTACGACTTTTTTTTCTCTAAACATTTTGACTTTTTTCTTGAAATATTATGACTTTATTCTCAAAGTCTACTATTTTTATTTTTATTAACAGTGGCCCTAAAACGCTGTCGTATCCCTGAGCATATTATGGATATTGTCAGGTCACTGTCTGACTATGTATTTCATACATGAGCATAATTATGCCTGTTTATTTGGATTAAATGCAGTGCAGTTTATAAAACATGGTATAAAAATCAGTATAGTTGTAAGATTATAATTATTATAAACTAAATATTGTAATGCATATCATGTATCATAAAAATGTTGCAAAGTATCATGATATAATGTGTTTGCCATATCGGCCACCCCTACATGTTTGGTGTCTGAAGTTTGCTTCTTTAGTTTTAGCACTGGAGCTACGAGGCTAATGTAGCTAACAAGTAATGGAAGCTTAGTGCACCAATTAGCATGGTGCTAACTGCATGTCTAAATCATCACACACTCACCTCAAACTGTGTGGAGGTGTTCAGTGTCTCTAATAGACTTGATTATGTGGTTTCTGACACTGTATGACTCACTGATGGTGGGGTTTATGTTTACTGGTTAGCCACAATGCTAAAACTAAAGAAGTGAACCAGATGTCTTGGCTGAGCACTATATTTAGGAAAACTGTAAATCATATATATATATATATATATATATATATATATATATTTTATATAGCCATAAAGTGCTGTTACACGTATCTAACACATCATACATCTCAAATGACAGGCAAGTTTAGATAGTTTTGTTTGTTGGTGTCTATTTAGCTGCTTATTGCAGATTTTGTTGTGACAGTCAGTGTGACGTTATTGTGGAGACGTTAAGCCCTGAAGATGGACATCCTGCAGATTCAACACTAATCTAACAACTCAGATGCTCCTGAAGAGCGTGACTAACTGGATCAGGTGTGTTAGATTAGGGTTGCAACTTTGCTCCACAGGAAGGTGAATTTCCATTAGCAGGTTTGTCCATCCTTGCTATTTGCATGGTATTTATACGTCGGCCATTTTACTTACACACACGTGAACCAAGTAATTCAAAACAAAAATGTTCCAAAAGTCAATACCTTTTGTCCTGTTTACACCCCCCCCAAAAGATCCCTGATAGCAAGAGGATAGTGGACTGTCGGCCCGCTAATGGCAAAGCTGGTGGTCCACTGGCGTTTTGCTTAGCGTTTTCTGGGCAGCCCACCAGCGGTTTCAGAATAATAGATAAAATTCCACTTTTTATCACTCATTTTTCCCTCAGATTTCTCCTTCCTTCCTTCCTTTAGTTATACTTTGTAAATTAGTTTAGTAAATAATTTTAATCCAGCACAGAGTCAGCAAAAATATTTTTATAAAATCATTTTATATCAGGCCTAGTCAATTTTTTTTTATCTCAGTTGTTTGTAATATTTGTCTAAGTTTATTTTCTAAAATAAAAGTCTCTATGCATTTATGCAGGACAGTAATCTGGGTGGTCCGATGGTGGACCAGGAGTGGCAAACAGTCAGCGGGGTGGCGACCTTATTAAGCCAGCGGACTGGTATATGCTCACTATCAGGGACTGTCTACTATTTAACTTCAACACTGTTATATACCAACCCCAGCTGCTCAAACTGTAGCCTAAAACTGCCAAAGCATCAAAACTACCACAGTAGTACTATCACAGGGTGGTCAGACTTACAATGTCAGATCAATGTGCAGCAGTGTTAGCTTGCATGTATCAATATTCATATTTCCCTAACGACGCCCACTACATAATGATGACATATATTCTAACATAATGTACTGAGCATGTCTCCTCTCTGACCAAATAGCATTAATAACCTTAATGCTAGCTAACTTAGTAGAACTACAGTCTGAGTGTACCAGGCTTAGCTTATGGCTAACACACTGGGTCTTAGCTTATGTTTTAAGTGAGTCTTGGAGCTTAGAACCGTGTTGTTTTTGTTGTTTTTGTCCTCTGCACATTTAAGCCATGTGGGGAAAACCAAATATGCCTCCATATAGAGAGTGCTGTTAGCAACAAACTAGCCAGCTAATGTTAGTGATTGATAGCTACAACCATAGATATCCATATCTAGATGCTGCATTGTCTGCTGTTCTCTACCTGAGGCGATACGTCTGTACGTCCACCATGTTGGAGAGGTCAAGATCTGCTTGTGAACAAATTCACTTGTACTGAGAGACGAACAGTCTCAGGATTAAATCAGCCACAACTTCCTTATTACTCAACTGATTTTCACCAAATCTGTTTAGTTATAATCCTCAGACACAGATTAATCCAGGCTGCACGGATCTGCTCTCGGTAGCTTTTATTACTTTAATAACTGATCGAGCTAATTAGCCGTCCAGACCAGCAGGAAAGTATTCAGTCTGTACCTGACGTTAAAAACTGAGTTTAGTGTGAGAAACACAATCAGACACATCAGCAAATCCATCAATGTGTGAATCACTTCTAATCTTAATACACATAAAAGTAAAAGAAACCCTCAAAACACAGTAAGAAGGATGAAGCAAATGTTGGCTTCCTATTTGCCAGCTTTATGTTGGAATTTTCCTGTTCCACCTTAAATGGTGCAGCAGTTTCTGGTGCCTGAAGCTGCACCATTTAAGATGGAACAGGAAAATTCGAATAAGAAGCCGGCAAATAAGAAGCTGACTTCAGCTTCATGTAAGAAGGTGGAAAAACAACCAGAGAACCAGAGGAAAAACGATCACATCAACAGGTTCTCTGTGCTTCACCAACCACACGGCCATATCCACACATAAACATCACACAGACACGAGTGTGGATCACTGCGTTCCCTCCGTTATATAATCCTATCCCACTTTCTGAGCTCAATATTCTTGAAATTGTGTAATTTTGGACAGTATCTTTCTTAAACTGCTGCTCTGTAATGGTACTGAATGCAGTCCAGCAGTGATGTTGACCACCCTAAAATGGTGGCACCATTGACGTGCCTGGCTGGACCCAGCGCAGCATCTAGGTATGTATATCTATGGCTACAACGTTCATGATATTTACTATCTCAAAACTTTATGGTCAGTGTTATAGTTTAGCCAGCTACTGTGTCCATATGTTGACTGATCTAAAGCAAATCTCATACAAGAACCGGTTCTTTATTACTGTTGATGGTGTAAGCAGCTGTGTTGATTTGATGCAACATACTAAGTTTGGAGTTGAGAACACAATCCAGACTTAGTAGTAGGAGTAGGAATTCCTAGTTAAGTTAGAGGTGGGAAATTCTGCACTTGACGCAGCATTAGCTTTTAGCTAAGTGTGCAGGGTCTTGGCTTCTAGCTCACTCAAACTGACTTGGAGGTGGGAAGTCGCTTCCCAGCTTCTAGCTAACACTCAGCTGCTGCATCCTATTTTGTGTCCTTTGAGGTATCTTTGCAGACCCCATCCCCATTTTCAGTGCTTTTAAAATTCACGATATACATCAATTTCTTTGCTCTGGCTGTTGAGTTATTAATCACCCGATTCCCGTTTCTCTCCATCACGTAATAAGAAAAATGGCCAGGGTGTGAATGAGGTGAATCGGTTGCCTTTGGACGATGTAGCTGTTTGTGAACGTGTTTAATCATCAGCGTCGGCCTCGCTGTCTCTCTGGAAATCCTCGAAGCTGAACTCTGCCCCCGTCATGCGACGAAACAGGTCCTTAATGTCCTCACACTCCGTCTCAGAGTGCGTGGTGGCGTCGTACGAACGAGACACGAAGATCTAAACCGAGAGGAGGCAAAGCAAAACTTTACATGCTGGCATCTCCAATGTAACAGCACTGTTTTCTCCACTTTAACAACCTGATTCAGTTCAACAGGTAGGATGTCATCGCTGAGTCGCTGAGAATGTTTGTGTCAGTTTGCTTCTTTAGTATTGTACTGGAGTTACGAGGCTAGCTAACAAGTAGTGGAGGCCTGCGCTAACTACCGTTAGCATGGTGCTAACTACATGCATAAGTCATCACACATTCATCTAAAAGCGTGTGGAGATGTTCAGTGTCTCTAATAGTCTTGATGATGTGGTTTCTGACACTGTATGACTCACTGTTATCTATAAACATGGACTAAAGTACATTAGCATAGCTACAAACAGTAGCAGCCATCCTGAAGTCTGAAATTTGTCTGTACTTTAGTCCATGTTTGACATGCATTTTTGCATTTAGCATTATGCTAACTCATAGGGGTATATGCTTCCATTGCAATGTTGGTTAACATTAGCCTCGTGGCTCCAATGTAAAACTAAAGAAGGAAACTTTAGACACCAAACAGGACTTGGGTTGTCTACTTGTGAAGGGGGGGGCTATGTAAATTAGATTTTTCATTGAATTGTTCTTTCAAAGCTGCACTATGTAAGATTTAGTTGTTAAAAGTGAAAGAAGTGTCGTTACTGAGTGAGGAGAATATAAACAGGCTAAAATATGGTGCGGCTGCTTTGAGTCGCCCCATAAAGCCTGAAATAATCATTTAAAAGTCAAAGGCTTCAGGTTGGGAGTTTTCACACCACGTCGTACGTCTTTACGTTTTAATGTCACATGCAAAGGCTCAAAAATAATCTCAGAATCAACATCATACTGATGAAGATGTGATGACAATAGTAGATAATTCACTCACATCCTCAGAGACGCTCCTTCACCAAGTTTAGACTGAGTTCGCTTCAAATTCTCTTTCAATTATCAGATTCATCCATTCGGGGAAGGGGGCCGAAGTACAACCCGTGCTACAGACTGTCCTCCTGTACGCTGTGTGCAGTTACACATTTCCACCAGAGAGGTCTCCAAATCCCCAGATCCTACACAGTGTAGCTTTAAAGCTGCATAAAGTGCTTATCATCGCTGTCGAAAGAAAACCTCTCCATTTTTGTTGATTCTTTAAATACATAATAATGAGATTTTTTCATTTTTAAGTCAAAATGCATAATTTGATAAAAAAATGTTATAAATTAGTAACTGCTATAAATTATTCAGTAACTATGACTAACTATTCAGCAACATCTCAGAATTATTCAGTGTCTACTATAAATTATTATCTATTATGATTTATTCAGTGGCTTCTTTGAATTATTTAGTATCTGCTATGAATTATTTAGTATCTACTTTGAATTATTCAGTCTCTACTATGAATTATTTAGTATCTACTTTGAATTATTCAGTCTCTACTATGAATTATTTAGTATCTGCTATGAATTATTTAGTATCTACTACGTTGATTCTTTAAATACATAATAATGAGATTTTTTCATTTTTAAGTCAAATTTTTAGTACAAAATTCGAAAATAACCAACTGATCTTCACATTCTGTCAAAAAAGCAAAGAATGGACCATCAGAAATGGTACAAACTTACTTGGAATGAAATCTTTTCACATTAACTTACATTAAGAACATTTTTTCCTGTTGAAGATACAAGCAACGTTATATCGGACAGTGTTTTAGAGTGACACTCAGAAAAATACCTGACTCCGCCTTCCATCATCTGTGGGCACCATCAGGTCAGTAATGGAGATAAACCTGCAGAACGGTGATGCAGTTTCAGTTATAATAATCCCTAATTGATCATAATGAGGAGATGTACTGAATCAAGAGATGAATCACTAGACTGCACAGTTCTGTGATCCTACACAGAGAATAAATTCACATTTTTAATGAAACAGTTTCTGCATTTGATGCCGCGTCACATGATCTCCTTAATCACTAGATTCATTATCACATTGCATCTTATACAGTATAAAAAGTTTATTATTTGGCTTTACTTCTGCATGATGGGCTCCAGCAGAGCCAGGCCTGGCTGCACTTCTTTCTCTGGGTTACTGGTCTCCACATTTGTACTGACCACAGCGATGTACTTCCCTTCTGGAGCTACGTTATGACCATAGGAGACCATACACACATAGATATCTGGAAAATGGAGGATAAAAAGAATACAGTATGATATAATTTTCATAATAATACAGATTAGGGTGGGAACATGCAGAACCCCTTCAACAGAGGCAACAAAGAACAGCTTCTTTTTTCCTGTGATGTGGATCCCAGAATGCCTTGTAATGCAACTGATAAGTTACAGGTGAAGTCATACGAAAACGAATATCACAAAAATATATTTATGAGCAGTAAACTATTACTAAATGCATAATTTGGTAAAAATGTTATGAATTATTCAGTAACTATGACAAACTACTCAGCAACTTCTCTGAATTATTCAGTGTCTGCTACAAATTATTCAGCATCTATTATGATTTATTCAGTGGGTTTTGTGAATTATCTAGTAACTGCTAGGAAGTATTTAGTATCTACTACAAATTATTCAGTAACCGCTATTAATTATTCAGTATCTGCCACAAATTATTCAATATCTTTTACGAATTATTCAGTCTCTGCTATGAGTTATTCAGTGTCTACTATGAATTTTCCAGTAGCTGCTATGAATTATTAATAATCTATTATGAACTATTCATCATTTACTATCAATTATTCATGATTTACTATAAATTATTCAGTTTCTGCTATGTTATTTGGTTTCTGCTATGCATTATCCAGTATGTGCTATGAATTATTCAGTATCTACTATGAATTATCGAGTATCTATAAAAGTAGGCTCTGTAGTGATGAGAATAAGAAATTGAAATGTAATGTATATAATATAATATATATAATATTTAAGATGTTATCCATTCTGAATGAAATTCCTCCTCGTACCTGATTTCCGGTGGACCTGTGTATGTGGGATGATGATCTGGCAGGATTTGGCATCATGAGTGTTTCTGATTGGATGGTTCAGAAGGCAGATGACCCTGATGACCCGCCCCACTTTCCTGACCCGGCCCGGAGAGTAGCTGGGGTCACACAGCAGCTGCTTACAGCGGAACACCTGCACACAATCAATCAGGACAAATGCCAATCGAACAGTGTCAACAGTGAACATCACCACAATCACACCTCACCTCTCCGTGAGACTTCACCCCCACCACTCTGCCGCTCTCTATGATGATGTCGTCCACCTTTCGGTTCTGCAAGTATTTACATCCATTCTGAGAGCTCAACCTGCAGCAGAAACACAGACACTGCAGTTAAATGGCCTCCACTGACCTTTTAAAGTGGGCTGTCACTGACGGTGAAACAGAAGGTCTGAGAACTGACCCTTTTTAAAAAATACAGTAACCTGTAATCATTTACTACTTTCATTTCCAGTCAAAACAGCCATTTACAAGTTATTATTATTATTTTTCAGGGAAAAATCAGAAAATACGCATTTAATATATGTGACCCAGAAGCCTCAACAGATAAGTCTACTCTCAGCTGTCTGAGTGTTCAGTGTTCAATGTGTCACTCTGTCCCTTTATTCCAGCTTCCATTCTTTTCAGGAGCCTCACTTTCAGTTCCTCAAAGAATCTGCAGACACACCTCCAAAGTTCCGTCTGAGAAGCTGGTTGATGATTTTCTGAAGTAATCAAACACATTCAGTGGTGTTGAGGTCTGGACTCTGGGGTGGTCAGTCCATCGTTCAGCTTTGTTTGATGTGTCCGTCTCCTTTTCTCAGTGAGGTTCTTCTTGACAGCTACACATCCTTTCAGATCCACAGCGCTGAGTCGTCTTCTCACAGTGGAAGGATGGACAGAAACACCTGTGGATGTTTTCAGATCTGAAGCAGCTTGATTTTCTCCTCTCTCTCAAAGATGAAAGCTTTAAGTGCTGTTTATCTGATGGGGGCAGTTTTGGGGTCGACCAGGTCTTCCAGTTGGTTGTTTGGAGTCCCATTTTCTCTGTAGCTTTTAATCAGTTAATAAACTTGTTTTGCTTGTTTTGCTTTGACTTTGTCTTTATGCAAGTGAATTATCTATAACTCAGAAATAATTCCTGAAAAATTTAAACTTAATGGCTGTTTTGACTGGAAATTAAATGTCTTTTGTCAGCACTGTATATTATTGTATGAATTATTAGCCTACACATTCTGTTGCTAACAGACTGGCTGTTATTGTAGTTTTTACATTTTAATCGTTTTATATACTACATAAAACTGTTATTTCAATAAAGTGAGAAAAACTCCATTATTTCCATGATGAGGGCCCTTTAAATAAAGAATAATTGATGCTCTACCTGGCGAAGCCCTGTGGTAGCTCCCCCAGGCCATAGAGGGGATAGAGGTATGGACTGTGGTCATAACGGGCCAAAGAGTCTGAGTACAGTTTTATCCGCTTTATGGTCTGCAGGCACGGCTGGTCCAGATAACTACAGAGAAACACAGAGAGATTACTGCCATATATATTCAGCTAAGAAAACTCTTATTGCATATGCATACTAGTATACTACATTTCGCTGCTGTCTGAACAAAACCTTGTATCCAAAATTATAACTTTACATGAGAAGGGAAAAACATACTTTACTTATAATGTAAGTCAATGGAACCAGAATTTTTCCCAAGTAATTCTTGGCCATTTCTTTTGGTCTATTCATCATGACATTTACACACAATGTAAAAGGCAACATTTTCAAATTATCGCAAAAACTAAAAAATGACAAAAATGGAAATACAACGTTTTCTTCTGACAACAGTGATATATATATATATATATATATATATATATATATATATATATATATATATATATATATATATATATATATATATGTGCGCGTGTGTGTGTGTGTTGACTTGACATAATTTGAAAATACCTGTTACCCTTTACATTGTATGTTAATTTTATGATGAATGAACTAAAAGAAATGACCCAAAATGACTTGGAAAAAGGTCTGGTTCCATTGACTTACATTAAAAATAGAGTATGTTTTTTCCTTCTCCTGTAAAGTTAAGATTTTGGAGATACAAGGTTTTGTTCAGACAGCAGCGATATATATACTTGCTGAGCACATTATTAAGAACATCTGTACACCTAGTCATTCATGCAATTATCTAATTAGCCAATCATGTTGCAGCAGTGCAGTGTGTTAAAACATACAGATACGGGCAGCAGCTTCAGGTAATGTTCACATCAACAATCAGAATGGGGACAAAATGTGATCTCAATGATTTAGACTGTGCCATGATTGTTGATACCAGACAGGCTGGTTTGAGTTTTTCAAAAACCAGTGAGCAGCAGTTCTTCGGACAGAAATGTCTTTTTGATGAGAGAGGTCAGTGGAGAATGGCCAGACTGGTTCAAGCTGACAGAAAGGCTACAGTAACTCAGATAACCACTCTGTACAATTGTGCTGAGCAGAACACCATCTCAGGCAGCACAACATGCCAAACCTTGAGGTGGATGGGCTACAACAGCAGAGGACCACGTCAGGTTCCACTTCTTTCAGCCAAGAACAGTAAGCTGAGGCTGCAGTGGAAACAGGCTCACCAAAACTGGACAGTTGAAGATGGAAAAATGTAGCCTGGTCTAATGAATCTCGATTTCTGCTGAGGCTCACAGATGGTAGGGTCAAAATTTAGTGCCAACAGCATGAATCCATGGACCTGCCTTGTGTCAACAGTCCAGGCTGGTGAAGGTGGTGTAATGGTGTGGGGAATGTTTTCTTGGCACACTTTGGACCCTTTAATACCAGTCAATCACTGCTTGAAAGGAACAGCCTATTTGAGTATTGTTGCTGACCATGTGAATCCCTTCATGGCCACAATTTACCATCTTCTATTGGCCAATTCCAGCACGATAATGCACTGTCACAAAGCAAAAGTAGCTCAAACTGGTTTCCTGAACAGGACAATGGGTTCAGTGTTCTTCAGTGGCCTTCCCAGTCACCAGATCTGAATCCAATAGAACACCTTTGGGATGTGGTAGAATGGGAGATTCACAGCATGAAAAAATCTGCAGGAATTGCATGATGCAATCATGTCAACATGGACCAGAATCTCAAAGGAATGTTTCCAACATCTTGGGAATCCATGGCACGAAGAGCTCAGGCTGTTTTGAGAGCAAAGGGGAGCCCTACCCAGAATTACATAATGGTATACAGTGCTCAGTGAGTGTAATATATGCTGGACATGTGGTGTGTATACTAACTCGTCACCGCTCTGCAGGGCCAGTGCGTGCCCCTGTAAACTCCACTGCATCCGTTCCCAGGTCGAAGTGCCTGAACACGTCCCTCATGGTCGTTCTGTTGGGGTCCATGTCCAGGAAGGTCCGCGGGTCGTGCTCGTCCAAGTTCAGAACGAACAGCAGAAGCTTCCGGAAACGCCGCTTATCAAACATACCCATCAAATCTGCAAAAACAGGACAACAGGGGCAGACTTAATGAGCCAAAGACCACCCCTCCATGCCCACCAACTAATGCACACAATGCTTAGCCTACTTACAAGAACTCTTATTATTTGTTTGTGCATCAGCAGAGCAGCAGATGGCAGCACTAGCACTGACCATGCTGAAAAAAATCAACATGACTGCCAGTTTGGTATACTACCCCTCTTGTCACTGGGGTGGGATCCTCAAAGGGCCATCTCAGTACCTTTGGTCAGGGAACATAACTGTTCCATAATCCACTGAAATAATATGTTCTAAGCTGTACTGACTCCACACACCCCGTCTCGTCTCCAGGCTTTTATTTAACTGTTCTGTTTAAAACATTCAGTTATGAAAAGGTACAAAAACGAACTTTTCACCTGGAAAAACTTATTTAGAGTGCACAGCTGGACCTTAAAACCACTGTTGTACCTTTACATTGTTTGTACCTTAATGAATGAGAAATGTACCTGCACAGAACCTTTATTTCTAACAGTGTAGGTTACTGAACATCAGTACAGTCTGTATGTGGCTTTTACGGGCAGCTGCCTGTTAACCACTGTAAAGTCCATTCTTGTAAATCTAATCTAATTAAAAAATTATAATAGAGATTTTTTGGCTTATTTAAAACTGATTTGCAATTGAAAACATGATGAAATGGCAAAGTCACAGTCAGACTTGTTTGCTTTTACTTTTATGCAACTTTTTTGTAATTTTTTCCATATTTTTATATGAGCTAGTAGTCATCTGAAACTAAACCCTTGAAGAGGAATGCATCCATTACTTGAATTCAAAGATTTCTGCATAATTAACTGGTTAAGATGTAAACAGAGTCGTTCAGAGTGGTTTGGTGTGAAACGCTCCGTTCTAGATAAACTTACTGAGTCAGAACTGTTCACAGTGGTGGTGATAGGAACCAGACGTCCACCTCTAAAACTCCCTTACAGAAAGTTACTACATGAAATGGTTATGAATTCACTGGCTGATGACTGAGACACTGTTTTATGATAGTTTTGTTTACGAAAGTGAATAAAATATCTATATCTCTGCTGTAGTCATGGCGAGCCCTGGTTCCTATCACCACCACTGTAAAGACATCTGAACCATTTCACACCAAACCACTCTGAATCTCTCTGTTACACCTCAGTGATTAGATTATGCAGATATTTAGAAAAATTCTATGGGATTCCTCTTTTGTTACAGCTGTCAGGTCATGTCTGCACTGCTAATGCAGTTTATTTTAGGCCTGTTTGTTATTTTCCAATAGAATTAAGTAATAAAAAATATACTCCACAGGTGAAGGTTACCTGAAGCTTGTGTGTCTGCCTCAGTGACGGGGACTTTGTGGATTTTTCCAGCTTGGTACACATAACTGCCCTCCACCACTTTAAAATCCAAGTAGCGCGTCACCTCCGTATACAGCAGCATCTTCACCAACTGCCCTGTAACATATAACAGCAGGACGAGGTGAGTCACTAGGCTACCCATAAACTGTCCTAGCCAGGCTCCGCCCACAAATGTGCTCTTTCATAGCTAGCTCACTCTAAATGTAGGTATTGTGATATAAACTGAGTCTGTTCTACAGTTTCTCATTAGGCTGAATGAATAACCGACTCTAAATGTAGGTATTGTGATATAAACTGAGTCTGTTCTACAGTTTCTCATTAGGCTGAATGAATAACCAACTCTAAATTTATGTATTGTCATATAAACTGAATCTGTTCTACAGTTTCTCATTAAGTTTGATGGGATTTTTACCAGCATTCTGTAAAGCTTGTCCAAAGTTACAACAATACCTGCAAAACAACACCTTAGTGGGCGGAGCCTGGGGAGGCACGCTGGAATATAAGGGCCAAAAAACTGCTGGAAACATTAACAGCACAGTGGCTGCTTACCATTGGACAGCAGAAATTTAGGGATGAGATCGACGGTCCATTCTTTGCCCTGCCCCATTCCTTTGGGAGGCCCTGGAACCTGGAACCTCTTATAGAGCTGTTCAACAAAGAAACATGACTGAAAACAAACACACTGACACACTCAATTATGTCCATACTTTAGTCCATGTTTATAGATAACAGTGAGTCATACAGTGTCAGAAACCACATAATCAAGTTTATTAGAGATACTGAACAACTTCACACACTTTGAGGTGAATATGTGATGATTTAGGCCTGCAGTTAGCACCAAGCTAATTTGTGGAGTATAAGCTTCCATTACTTGTTAGCTACATTAGCCTCATATCTCCAATGCAAAAACTAAAGAAGCTACACATGACTCTGATCAACTATATTATAGGTAAAAGGAGGAGAATCTGACTTTTCACCAAAGTATCACTAGTGAGTGTGTGTGTACCAGGTTCATGCCACTTTGTTGTGACCAAAACGTGTTTATACACTCACTTATACACTCAAAAAGCTGGTCCCCACAACATGAGTGTATAAACAAGTTTTGGTTCCCATATGTGGCACAAACCTGGTACACACACACATTGTGGGGACCAAAACTTATTTATACACTCATGTTGTGGGGACCTTCCTTGTGGGGACCACAAGCTGGTCCCCACAACGTAGGTGTACAAAAAAGATTTTGTCCCCACAATGTGGCATATATGTGATACACACACACATTGTGAGGACCAAAACTTGTTTATAGCCTCATGTTGTGGGATGGTCCCCAAAAGGTGAATGTATAAAAAATTTTAGTCCCCACAATGTGGTATAAACCTAGTAGACAAATTCATTGTGGGAACTAAAACATGTTTATACACTCACGTTGTTGAGACCTTTCTTTCTTGTGGGGACCACAAGCTGGTCCCCACAATGTACAAACAAGATTTGGTCCCCACAATGTGGCATATACGTGATACACACACACATTGTGAGGACCAAAACTTGTTTATACATTCAGCATGTTGGGACCTTTCTTTCTTGTGGGAACCACAAGCTGTTCCCCATAATGTGAGTGTATAATAAGTTTTGGTCCCCATAATGTGGCATAAACCTGGTACACACACGGGGACCAAAATGTGTTTATACACTCACTCTGTGGGGACTTTTCTTCATTGTGACGACCCCAAGCTAGTCCCCACTACGTACATTTTAGAGTTAGTGTAAGGTTAAGGTCAGGGTTAAGGTTAGGGTTAGGGTAGTGGTAGTTCTGGTTAAGGTAAGTCTACAGGAAATAAATGGAAGTCTGTATAATGTCCCCACAATTCACAGAAACAAACATGTGTGAGTGAGTGTGCAGACCTCTTCCAGAGGTGATATGGAGGCGCCCTCTCCTCCATAGTGTGGGTTCTGATCAATGTGAAGAACTTTCTTCCCACAGATGGACAGCAGGCCGGAGAGGATGCATTCCTGCGGAGGCCGACAGTGAAGGAATTCTGACTTTCACTCTGAGATCAAGCGCAGAATCACAATTCAACACCAAAATGACACTAAACACTCTGATCCTTCATTAACATCTCCAAGTGTCGACTACACTCTTACAAAAGATGGTTCCTCAAGGGTTCTTAAGTAAAGGGAATGGTTCTGTTTAGAACCATCCCTGCACACACAGTTAGAACTCAATGGAATTTTGCTAAGTTGCCAACAGGTAGCCATAATACTATACGGCAACGTTACTGAATAATGAGGTTGTGACAACGTTGTGACAACGTTGTTCAGACAACATAAACAGCACCACCTTTTGACAACATTGTAGCAACGTTGTAAGAAAGTAGAAAACGTTGTGAGTTTGCTGAGATCAGTTCTATATAGAACCACTGCATGCTTAAAGGGTTCTTTGCATGGTGACATGGTTCTTCAGACTGATGCAGAATGTGTTGTATATGGTTCTACATAGAACCTTTTTGAAAATGGTTCTATATAGCACCAAAAAAGGTTCTACTAGTGTTACATGCCTGATATCGTACCAATAGAAGAACCCATTTTGGTGATATACAGAACCATTTTATGCATGAATGGTTCTTTGCAGGATGAAGTGGTTCTTCAGGTTGATAGAGGATGTGTCGTATTTTTTTGAAAATGGTTCTATATGGCACCAAAAAGGATTCTGCTATTGATAACGATGTCAAGCTTGTAACAATAACAGAAGAACCCGTTTTGGTGCTACACTATTAAAAAAAGATGGTTCTTTAAGGGTTTTTTAGTAAAGGAAAATAGTTCTATATTGAGCCGCGAACACTCAAAGAACCATTTATATGCTTTAATGGTTTTTTGAAAGGTGAAATGGTTCTTCAGATTGATGGAGAATGTGTTGCATATGGTTCTATATAGCACTAAAAAGCGTTCTTCTATTGTTACGATGTCAAGCTTGTAACAAAAGAATAAATGTTTTTGGTGCTATATAGAACCATTTTTGTAAAGGTGCTATTAGAACCATATACAACACGTTCTCCATCAATCTGAAGAACCATTTCATTGTGCAGAGAACCATGTAGTGCTGCAATGCTGTCATTTAAGTCTTTGAGTTTAGGTTATTTATCAAAATTTCAGAAATGTGTCAATTGAAAACTGACAGTGAAATAAGTCAGTAAAATACTGTTTAACTAAAATTACTGGATTCTGTTTAATGTATGACCATATTAAGTTATATTATCAGAATTTTTAGCTTTTTATAATCAGTTTTATAACAGTTTATTTATATTAAAGTTAGTCTGATTAAATAAAGAATGAAAGAATGGTGAGTTTGAGTACTGCACTGTTTACCATGTTGTAGTTCTGAAAATGTATTTCAGTATATATGTATATCATACAGCTTCAGTCGCTGCGCCTGCAGTGTGAGTGAGGAGGATTAGAGTTAATCCCCTCTACAGACGGCTGAGGGGTCTATAACAGCTCAGCTCACTGCTTCATTACAGTCTGTGTCAGTTTTAATAAGATGGGTCACTTTACCCCCCACACAGAGACACACTCGCTTTAGCCTATAAGAAAATAATCCAAGATAGACTGAATTTAGCGTTGGATGTTTTTATTATGAATGAACATCAGGACTTTTAACAGACTCAGGAAATGTAAAATAAACTATAAACCAGATGATTTAATAGAAGGGAAGCTTTCAACTTTGACTTTAATTATAATTATAATAATAATCAAGACAAATAAATCTGTGTAAAACCCATAAATATGATTTATGTTTTCATGCATTACATGCATTTTTTCAAAATAAGAGTGTATATAACTTTGAAATATACAGACATAAATATATATAAATATATGAAATGCCTGTTTCTCTTCACAATGTGTGCAAATTTCATGATAAGTGGACCAAAAGAAATTACCCAAAATTACTTGGAAAAAAGTCTGGTTGCATTGACCTACATTAAAAGTGAAGTATGTTTTTTGCTTCTCTGTAAATTTATCATTTTGGAGATACAAACTTTTGTTTCAACAACAGCAATATATATATTCAGCATTTTGGCATGTATGTGAATGTTTAAATTTTCAAATCTTGACCTCTTAAAGAAAGAAAAAAGAATTACTTAAAAAGCTCTTATCTCCTGTATCACTGTTGTCTGAACAAAACCTTGTATCTCCAAAATGGTAACTTTACAGGAGAAGAAAAAATCCCACTTTACTTTTAATGTAAGTCAGTGGAACCACCAGAATTTTTTCCAAGTCATTTTGGCCAAGTCAAGTGTCTTTTGTTCCATTCGCCATGAAATCTATACACAATGTAAAGGCCCTAAATCGCGTTTTCAAATATGCCAAAAACTGAAAATGACAAAAATGGAGATATGGAGAAATGGAGATTTTTTCAGACGGAAGCTATATATATATATATATATATATATATATATATATAATAATATATATATATATACACACATATGAAATGGTATTTTGAAGCAGTTATTTTGAAGAAGGTTCTTAACTTTGTATGTACATTAATATAATGAGTTTTCTGTATTAGGCTGTTCATCATGAAATGTTCATAGAACCTTGTGTTTTTAAATTGTGTAAAAAAAAAGAAAAACTACTAGAAAGTTTTTATCTGACCGGGAAGTTACATATGTTTATTTTTCTTCCATTCTGATTATTAACCATCCTTTAAAGGCGTGCATGGTCATCATAATAGAGCCTTTGTGCAGGTCAGTAAGGCTGAACATACAGAGGAGATAATAATAGAAATCTTACCTTAAGCCCAGTGCCCAGCACAACAACATCAAACTCTGCCATGCTGACTAGAAGCCTGCTCCGGCTCTCTGATGGCTAAACTCAGAGACTCAGCCTGGTCAGTGTGGTCAGCCTGGTCAGTGCGGTTCAGGTGTGAGAGCGTGTACGTGCACATACGCCCGTCATCTTCTCCAGATAGATATTGTGTGATCCCTTTAAGACGTAATCCTCTCAGTCAGCCTGAAGCTCTCAGAGAGCTGATGTGCTTTGAGCACAGTGGTGATATCAGAGGCTTTAATAAAAACAGCCTGCAGGCCCGAGTTCAGGGTCACTGACGTGGTGGTGGTGTGTTAGTGTGTGTTGCGCTGGTGCGAGTGGATCAGACACAGCAGGAGTTTGTAAACACCTCAGTGTCGCTGCTGGACTGAAAACCAAAAATAACCAGCCAACAGCGTCCTGTGGGCAGCATCCTGTGACCACTGATGAAGGACTAGAGGATGACCGACACAAACTGCGCAGCAGCAGATGAGCTATCGTCTCTGACTTTACATCTACAGGGTGGACCGACAAGGTAGGAGTGTCTAATAGAGTGGACAGTGAGTGGACAGTGTTTAAAAACTCCAGCAGCACTGCTGTGTCTGATCCACTCGCACCAGCACAACACACACTAACACACCACCACCACGTCAGTGTTACTGCAGTGCTGAGAATGATCCACTACCCAAATAGTTCCTGCTCTGTGGGGGTCCATGGGGGTCCTGACCACTGAAGAACAGGGTAACAAAGTATCAGAGAAACAGATGGACTACAGTCTGTAACTGTAGAACTACAGAGTGAGACTATATGGTCAGTGGAGCTGATAAAGTGGACAGTGAATGTGGAAGCAAGGGTTTTTTTAGTGTTATGGTTGGTCGGTGTATACGGTATGCGGCGCGACTACATTTCCCAGCATGCCCAGCGCGAGCCAAACGTATGTCGTTCATTCAACGCGTCGAAAGTGAGCTGGAACTGCTCGAGTTTCTTCCACTAACACGGATATCACCTTTTAATAGCTGCGCTTTCGTGAATTATTAGGAAAGGACTGTATTTATTTTGTACTGATTACATTTCTGAAGTGATCAGGAAGTGCGCGAGCGAGTTGATTTGGCGCGTTTGAAGTTTTCTCTCCCTCGAGCAGACTTCCGTTCTTTCTGGGTGTGTTCCAAATCTAACCATGTCGGTGGCAGTAAGTCCGATTTTGCTGTTGTCTTGCACCATTTCTCTTAATTCCTGTATCTGGAAGCGCGCTCGGTATCTGCTGCTATGCGTCTGTGTAATGCACTGGCTTTGACTGCAGTAGCAGCTGCTATAATGCAGCATAGAGTTGTGTAGTACTAAAGGGGAAGTCCACCGATTTTTCAAACTTTCCCTATAATTAAGTGGTTGAAATGTAAACAGAGTCGTTCAGAGTGGTTTGGTGTGAAACGCTCCGTTCTAGAGAAACTTACAGAGTCAGAACTGTTCACAGTGGTGGTGATAGGAACCAGACGTCCACCTCTAAAAGCTCCCTCACAGAAAGTTCCTACATGAAATGGTTATGAATTCACTGCCTGATGACTGAGACACTGTTTTACCATTAGTTTGAGAAGATTTTGGCCTTAAAACCCATTCATGGTGGAGGGATACATAATATGCAGGGTGTTGTGAGGCAAAATAGTCCCCAAAGAAAACTTATATCAGTTTTGGATAGTAAACAAAATGTCTATATCTGTGTTGTAGTCATGGCGACCCCTAAGTTCCTGTCACTGCCACTGTGAAGACATCTGAACCATCTTACACCAAACCACTCTGGATCGCTCTGTTTACATCTCACACACTGAGTTATGCAGAATTTTTTAAGAATAGGTGGAGTTCCCCTTTACTGACTGCAGTGTTAATGCACTCTGTTCTCTACCTTCAGATTCTATGACTTATTATGAACTGTGGATTAGAACAACTAAGTGGTAGTTTTTTATGCACTCTTGAATAAGATGGTTGTTCAAGGGTTCTTTAGTAAAGGCAATGGTTCTGTTTAGAACCATGAGTTCTATATAGAAACATTTGCATGCTTAAATTGTTTATAACTATGTACATGTGAGTGGGCGGAGCTAAACTGCTGTAAGCTGGATAAGCAGATATATGTAAATGTGTTATTTTTTGTGACATCAGAAAAGCAATCAGTTCAACACCAGCTGTTTTTGCAGCTTAGTTTCACATGTAGACTGTATGTGATGGCATGTTTTGAAACTTTAATAATGTTTACATACAACATCAAACTCTTGTTTCAAAAACTGAGAGAAATCTTGTTTTTTTATTAATCCTTTCTATATTTATAACATCTTTAGTTACACCACCTACGTCTGTACCTACACTATATCGCCTATATTTTAAAAAATGACACATTGGATGAACGAAAGATTGTTTTTTTTGGACTTTTGAGGAAACTACAGGGATCTGCTGTCAGCTCACCACCAGTGTGGCTCTGCTGATGATGATTCTATTAAAGGGCCAGTGTCTAAAGGCTGTGGTGTTGTTTGTTGTTTGTGTTTGTGTTAGTTCTCAGGGACGGAGGGCCGGGACCAGCACTCCCGCGTACACAGCCGACCCAACCCAGGTTTTCTGGAGCGTCTGGGGGAAACGATGGGGGGGATGATGGTGGGAGTGGTGCTGTTCTTTGTGTCCTTCTACGTACTCTTCACTAATGAGGTCAGATCCCCCTTCATTTCATATATGTCACTAGTTTCTCAATCTGGTCCTTTGCCCCACTCATGTATCATCACGGTTTTATTGGTACTGGCAAAAATATTTTATCATGTTATAATCATTATTTTCTATTATAATAATCATATATATAACAGGGGTCGCAACCCAAATGTTAAGAAGAGCCGTTTTGTCCTTTCAACAAAAATCAAACCACACTGGGAGCCACAACATTTATGTCCATTGTACAATCTTGGCTGTAAATGTGTCTCAGTATGTGCTGATGTGCTAATATAGACTAAAAAATAATATAAACGAAAACACAGACTCGCTTTGCTCTGCTTTAAGCTTTAGCTCAGCTGTAGCTGCTTTTCTCGCATCTCCAGCAGGAAACTTTCCTCAAAAGTAGAACATTTTTTTTGTAAAATGTTTCTTAACATTCAACTTTTTACGAGGCTGAAGTCGCTTCTCATTCTCCAGCTTCTTGTTAGAATTTTCCCGTTCCACCTTAAATGGTGCCTGAGGCGCCAGAATGTAACTGCTGCACCATTTAAGGTGGAACAGGAAAATTCAAACAAGAAGCTGGAGAATGAGAAACTGACTTCAGCCTCGCGACTTTTTAGTGTTTCAGTTTCTCGTTGCAGATTAAACGTATCAGGAAACCAGCTGGAGTGATTATAAACACAGATAAGTCCATTCATCTCCAAATTATCGATGTTCATCTTAAATCTCTCTCTTTGCCGTTTTGTTAGCTACTAGCTAGGCGAGACTGTTGTCTTTGTTGCTATGGTGACCAGCAGTCTGCGCTGATCTTCAGGGTTAAAGGGTGAATCAGCAGTTCTACATGAACTCCAGAGTTTAAGACCATTTATTGTTAAACTGTGTTGAACGATCAGCAGAGCTTTATTTTACTGTAAAGGAGGATTATTTTATTTTTACCTACAAATCAGATTCAGCTGTGGAGACAGAACAGGACAGGAAAAGAGCCGCATGTTGCCGACCCCTGTTATATTATATTTTTTTTATTTGGTCATAGCATCGACCAGATTCAATCTCCCAGCAACAGGACGAAACCAATGTGCAAAATTTATGGCACCTTTAATATTTTATGTTTCATTTCTTCCACTGTTAAACTTTGGTAAATGAATATAAAGTGTGTAGAAAATGCCGTATTAAGTGGAGGACGTGACTTATTTTCACTAAGAAAACCAACAAACCTGGTGTTTTTCATTTCGCTACACACCACCAATTCAGTGAAATGCTGATTTTTATGTTTTAATAATTTAATATCCCGAGTTGCTTATGTGTTCATACAGCCTGAGAGAGTTCTATAAGATTACTTAACAACTCAACGCAGTTTTAGCTGAGTGTGTGATGATTTAGGCAGGATGCTAATTGGTGGGGTGTAAGCTTTCATTACTTGTTAGCCACATTAGCCTCATAGCTCGAGCGCTAAAACTAAAGAAGCTGATTTCAGACGCCAAGCATGCCTTGGCTGATCGTCTATATTTGAGGGACTACGGGGTGGGGGGGGGCGCGGGGGGATCGTGTAAATTAGCTTTTTTGGCCAAACTGTTGTTTTAAAGCTCCTCCTCCTGCAGGGCAGGGCCATCCGTACAGCAGCGTCTCTGGACGAGGGTCTCTCTCAGGTCCTCACTCTGCATCCTGACATGTACGTGGACCCCCAAAACAACAATCGGCTCATTCACCTGTCGGCCCCACTGCGCACCTCTCAGGTAACACAGCGCTGTGAGCTGTAATACTGTCTGGGCTTCTGTTATTACTATTCACTGTGTTAGTGTCCGATTTAATAACAGGGAAAAATACACACGACCAGAACAGAGTGTAATAATATCTCTCTCTCTCTGTCTTCTCTCTTTTTTCTCTCTCTCTCTCTGTCTCTCTCATTCTTTCTCTCTTTCTCTCTCTCTTTCTCTCTCTCTCTCTCTCTCTCTCCCTCTCTCTCCCTCTCTCTCTCAGCCTCTGTATGACCCGAACTATAAGGTGGCGGTTCAGGCGGTGAAGCTGAAGAGGAACGTGGAGATGTATCAGTGGGTGGAGTATCAGGACTCACGGTGGGTAAAGAGATCATCACTGTACACGAACTGTACAGTTACACAATACGTATCACAGTTTAGTTTGACTGAAGTTTGTGAATGAGTTGGAATGAACAAAATGCACCAGCAAAACAAACAGTGTGAAATTCTCCGTTCCAGAGAATCTTACTGGACTCAGATGTCTTTACAGTGGTGGTCATACGAACCAGGGGTCTCCATGACTGCAACACAAATATAGACATTTTATTTACTATCCAGAACCACCAGTGAACCTGCACGAGTCTTCTGAGCTTATATGGAATGTTGATGATGGAAAATAGTGGAAAATCTGAAATAATACGTTTTCTTTGCCTTGCCGCTTTCTCATGTTTAGCAGGCTGAAGATTCTCCACAAGGGGGCGCTGTTAGCACTTAAGTAGCTTTTTGTACTTCATTAGAGTTGCACGTCACATGAATGACTCTGTGTTCTTGCTCAAAGATAACAACAACAATAATAACGACGACAAGGCGGGCCTGATGACTTTGGAAGCATATCAGGATCAACAATTTTTTTTCGATAAGAGAAGTTATCGGCATTGGGCCAATGTTTAGATTTGATCATTCAAGCTGATAATTGATGATAATAACACAGTTCCAACTTATTCATGAAAAAATGAATTATCGTGATGCATATTGTACATCGTGAGAAAGTGTTTAAGTATATTTTGGCTGTATTGCCCAGCCTTGATCTGACTTTACTCTTCCTCTCAATACACAGGGAGTATAAAGAAGGTGGTGAAACCAAAACAGAGACCACCTACACATACAGTGAGTTTCATTTTAACACTATCAACATTTAACAATATCAGAAATACTGATACATTTCTTCTTTAAAAACTACAACTATTACTTCTTGATAACGACCTGTTTGTAACTGAAGCGCTTCACTTAAGATCTAAAAGTAGTTTATGATACTGAAGCTACTCAGTCACTCTGTTAACCCCACAGGAAAAACTGCACAGTTAACTAAATGCTTGTAATGCTGTCTGTGTTGTTAGATACTGAGTGGAAATCTGAGGTCATCAACAGCAGAAATTTTGATAAAGAAATCGGCCACATAAATCCCAGGTAAAGTGTTAAATCTCACTTCGCTCTGCGTTCCCTTCATCCGGCGGTGCGTGATGGTGAGTGTGTTGTGTCTTGCAGTGCGATGGCGGTGGAGAGTGTGACCGTAGTAGCCCCCGATGTTTGGGTCGGGTACTTCTTCCTCTCCAAAGGTAATAATTTACTGCGTTTATCTCTTTATACCAACAAACTTTTTTCCTTTTATGTATATGCATACATGCCCAGTCAAATGCACAGTTGTCCTGTGTGATGGCCCCCCCATCTCCCCCCCATCATCCAGTGTGATGCTAGCCAGCACAGGCGTCTGTTAGCTGACGTAACGGATCTGGTGGTTAGTGTTTTCCTCCGATGTGGTGGCACTTCACAGGTCTCAGAGGAAGCCTGTGCTGGCCTTCGCCCTCCTAGTGCTGGTGGTATCGTGTGAATGGGGGAGTCCTAACTACTGTTTGGAATTGGATACGACTAAAATTGGGGATAAAATTAGGAAGAAAAACAAACTCGTGCACAGTTTTTATTTATTTGCTTTTTTTTACATATTGGAAACAAATAAAATATAAAATGTGCCATAACTTTTGCACAGGCCACATTTTATGTTTTATTTTTTTTCCAATTTGTTAAATACAGCAAAACGCAATTGTGCATTAAAGTATGTTCTCTGTGGAGGATGTGTTCACTTATTTACACTAATCAACAAAAACATTTGACCGGGGTGCCCAAACTCTTTTTTTTGGAACAACCATTTGGTGCCCCTGAGCAGTTACCCAGGTCACCCATACAGTAGATTCAGCCATGATCAGCACTATATAGCAGTATGTTATTATAACTGCACTAGAATAAGAGTGCAGTGTTCTAGATTGTACCTGTTACTCTAATGCAGGTCTAATAGAATAGAACCCTGACTGTGGAATCTGTCTAGAATTGGTTTTATAATGAGTTGTAATTTCTCTTGCTTTGAAACAGGTTGTTGTGTGTCTCCAGTTTGTGTTAAATGTGTGTGTGCGTGTGTGCGTGTGTGTGTGTGTGCGTGTGTGTGTGTGCGTGTGTGTGTGTGCGTGTGTGTGTCCGCAGGGCTGATTGATCAGATTAATAATTTCCAAACACTGCATCTGGGAGGGCTTCCTGCCACTGACCCTTTCCTCACCGTACACGAAGATTACTTCTACCACACGGCGAACCCCCGGAGGCCAGAGGTAAAAACACACACATATACACACATATATATATATATATATATATATATATATACATACATCCATCATCTAAACATCATCCATCATCTAAACCGCTTATCCTTCTGGGTTGCGGTGGGGTGCTGGAGCCTATCCCAGCTGTCATTGGGCGAAAGGCAGGATACACCCTGGACAGGTCTATAAATATATATATATATATATATATATATATATATATATATATATATATATATATATATATATATATATACTTAAGAGTGCTGTGCAAACATTTTAGGCATCTGAGAAACATATGCTTGTTATTTTTCGCCCAAAGGAAAAAAAAAAAGGAAATAAATGTTGAGAAAATTCGGATATAACCGGCACAATATACTCATTTATTAGGAACTGCTGTGGACACCATAGCAACAGCCTAGCAACACCTTAGGCACTACCTGAGATAGCTTAGCAAACAACTGGGATAGCATAGCAGTGGCCTAGCAATATCTTAGCAACTACCAGAGATAGCATAGCAATGGACTAGCAAGGCTTAATAACACTCACATACATACTAGCACACATACACACACATTAGAACCTGCTGTGAACACCATAGCAACGGCCTTGCAAGAACTTTGTAACTACCTGTGTGTACATAGCAACAGCCAAGCAACACCTTAGCAACCACCGAAAATACACTCACAGACACACACACACACACACACACACACACACACACACTGCCTCAGAGACATTACAGTCACATTCCTCACACAGCACTATAACCACACCTCAATAACCTGCTGGAGCAAAAGTGACCAGCTGTTTAATATTGTGTGTGTTTGTGTGTTTGTGTGTGTGTGTGTGTGTGTTTGTGTGTGTGTGTGTGTGTGTGTGTGTGTGTGTGTGCACAGGTTGGAGATGTGCGTGTGAGTTTCTCTTATGCTGGGCTCAGTGGTGAAGGGTCTTTCCCTGGACCACCCCAAACAGTGAGTAACGTACAGCTAACATACATCCTCATTCACACACTGACCCTCACTGTTTAAAGCGATACAAATTCACTACAGCACCACAAGTAATGGAAGCTTATAGCGTTTAGCAGTTAGCATATATACAACAAACAACAACCAATCTATAAATAGACAACAGTAGGACATTGCATTAAAAATGTTAAATTTAAATATTGATTTAAATTCGTAACAGTGTAAAATTAAAACAATCGATTAATCAGTCAGTCAATCAAGGACCATTACAGCCTGTTAAGGCACTTTTCCACTGCCTGGTACCGGTGACTTGACTCGACTCCACTTGCCTTTTTTAGTTTTCAGTGGTAACTGTGGTAATGGTACCTGGTACTTTTTGGTACCATGTTCGTCGAGGTTCCAAGTGAGGTAAGCCGATACCCAAAGGTGACGTAAAAACACTACAGACTACTGATTGGTTTTCCCAGACAGCTACACTGAGGGGGCTATATCTGCAGTGGAAAACGAAGTAACTGGTACCAAAAGCGAGTCGAGCTGAGTCGAGTCAAGCTGGTACCATACAGTGGAAAAGCGTCTTTAGCCACTAAAACCAAATCTTTATAGGACAGCCTGTTCACTCGGCCATCTTTGCAACTCCACTGGGCAGTTATTTCCAACCAAACAAGGCCAGACTCCTCTCTGAGACGGAAATACACAAAACTGGTCAAATTCCCATCTAAAACATTTTTGAAACCAGCGGTAAAATATGACATAAATATTATGTACATTTGGCTCAATAATACACAAAAAACATGATTTTTAGGGTTGTTCTGGCTACTGCGCTAGTGCAGATCTCCACAAAAGGGCTGCTTGCGCAACGACATCGTCAACCCTTCGCTGCTCCCGGCGTAACCTGCAAGCTGATTGGCTCTTTTTATTTAAGGGTGGGACTTTTTCTGTAAACAGACACCATATTGAGTGTTATGAGTGTTTCCATTCATATTTTAACCAGTAACCGTCTCCTGCTACAACACACAGCACCAAAAAAGAAGAAATTTACTGTGGCTAACAAGTAATGGAAGCTTATAGCATTTGGCAGTTAGCATTGAGCAAACCACAGGCCTTCATATCTATAAAAAATCTTAAAATTAATAAAAAATCTGTACATTTATTTAAAAAAAAATCTAGAAATGGATAAAATTATAGACAAATTCAGTCTTTCAGGTGGCTGCTGCTGTTTTTAGCTATGCTAATGTACCTGAACTGATCATGTGTGCGCTAATCGGCTGTATTGATACGAGTGAACAGCCCTGATTTGATCTGATATTTAAGAGTCATATTGTTTATCACTGGTGCAGGTGAGTGTGGTGGCCATGCAGAAGGAAGAGAGACTGATGCCCTTTAAGACTCAATCAGGAGACACTCTGGAGATCCTCTACCTGGAGGAGCTCACCGCTGAGGTACGAGCTGCTGGTCTGTTGTTTTTTATATATATATATATATATATATATATATATATACACACACACACACAAAAGAGGTTCTTTGACTTGTAACCATAGAGGACCTATAGTGGAAAAATGATGGTTCTTCAAGGGTTCTTTAGTAAAGGGAATGGTTCCGTTCAGAACCATGAGTGCTACATAGAACCATTTGCAGGCCTAATTGGTGCTTTGCATGGTGAAGTGGTTCTTCAGTTTATTAGAGAATCCGGTTTTATGTTTCTATATAGCACCAAAAGGTTCTTCTAACAATACTCTTAAAAATGATGGTTCTTCAAGGGTTCTTAAGTAGCAAAAATGGTTCCATATAGAACCATGAACACTCAGAGACCCCTTTGCATACTTAAAAGGTTCTCTGCACCGTGAACGCGTTCTTCAGACTGATGGAGAATGTACTGTAGATTGTTCCATATAGAACGTTTTTGAAAAGGGTTCTACTGTGATGCATGCTGGTGTATAGAGCCATCTGCTGCACATTCTCTGTCATTCTGACATACTGTTTCACCATGCAGAGAACCTTTTAATCACGCAGAGGGTTCATTCAGTGTTTATGGTTCTATATGGAAGCACTTTCGTTACTAAAGAACCCTTGAAAAACCATCTTTTTTAAGTGTGTAGGACATTGTAACAATAACAGAACCCCTTTTGGTGCTATATAGAACCATTTTGAAAACTTTGTTTTTATTAACTTTATTAAAGTTAGTTTATGTATAATCTAATTGAATTATCTGATATTTAATCACATATTTAATTATCATCTGATAATGTCAGGATGTTGAGTTTGAGTTCAGTATCAATCATCTCTGATCTACCAGTGATTCTGACAATTAATCGAGCAAAGTTTTTGTTTTTTTTTCTTTTTAAAAGGCAAAACAATAAAAACAGCTTTGGTAACAACCCCTTCATAGATTTATGAAGATGCATTATCACCATGCAAGCTGCTAACTAATCACTGCTGATTGATAAAGTAATTTTTTTATATTGAGTTTGATTGAGTGTAATAGACCTACTTGCTTTTGTCTGTGTCTAGAACCAATGGTATAGCATTATCTAGAACAGTGCATTCCTGTCTTAGATTCTGGAGTCCTGGCACATTTCTAGCACCTCCTGAAAGGCTTTAAACCTGTAGAAGTCTAGAGTTATTACTGTCTGTTATACTGCACTGTTCTAATTACAGTAAGTACATAATTAGTGATATAGTTACATTAATTAAATTAATATTTGATTTCTGTTCTTGTTTCAGTGAATTACGAGTCATAAATAATTCAAATAAAGATACGGTATAATGTTGTTATAGCAGGTGATATGTGAGATACCTGACCTGTCTGTGCTCCTCCCACTAATGTGTTCTCACATAGCAACTGTTGCTACGTTGGAAAAGCTTTGTAGAATATTGACAAAATTCCCATTCAGCCTCATTTGAACTGATTTATAGTTACAGTCACTCGTGATCCTGATAAGAGTGAGTTTGTGTGTGTGGGTGGGTGTGTGTTTGGGTGTGTGTGTGTGTGTGTGTGTGTGTGTGTGTGGGTGGGTGTGTGTTTGGGTGTGTGTGTGTGTGTGGGTGGGTGTGTGTTTGGGTGTGTGTGTGTGTGTGTGTGTGTGTGTGTGTGTGTGTGTGTGTGTGTAGGAGGTCTTTGCTAAGGAGCATCAGCTGAACGATATGAAGACGTGGGCTCTGAGGGCCGGCGGATGGTTCCTCATGTTCCTCAGCATCAGTCTGACGACTCGCATCATCTACACACTCGGTAAAACACATTCACACTCGAAAACTCCAGACTCGACTCAGACTCAAACTGTAGAGACTTGACATGGACTTACACCCTAAAGACTCCAGACTCGACTCAGAATCGCACCTTAAAGCGATTCACCTGAAAGATTTGCCTTGGACTCACACTACAGAGACTCGACTCAGACTTACACCTTAAAGACTTCAGACCTGACTCAAACGTACACCTTAAAGACTCCAGACTCGACTGAGACTCACACCTTGAAGACTCCAGACTCATTTCAGACTCACACCTTGAAGACTCCAGACTCGACATGGACTCACACTACAGAGACTCGACTCAGACTCACACCTTGAAGACTCCAGACTCGACTCAGACTCACACCTTGAAGACTCCAGACTCGACTCAGACTCACACCACAGAGACTCAACTCAGACTCACACCTTAAAGACTCCAGACTTGACTCGAACTTACACCTCAAAGACTCCAGACTCGACTCAGACTCACACCTTGAAGACTCCAGACTCGAATCAGACTCACACCACAGAGACTCGACTCAGACTCACACCTTAAAGACTCCAGACTCACTTGCATATCAAAGACTCCAGACTCACACCTTGAAGACTGCAGACTCATTTCAGACTCACGCCTCAAAGACTCCACTCGACTCAGAATCACACCTTAAAGCCTCCAGACTCGACTCACACCTTAAAGACTCCAGACTTGACTCAGACTCACACCCATAAGACCCCAAACTCGACTTGGACTCACACCTCAGAGACTTCACAGTCGACCCGGACTCACACTACTGAGACTCGAATCAGAATTGCACCTTAAAGACTCCAGTCTTTACTCAGACTCACACTATAGAGATTTGAATCGGAATCACACCTCAAAGACACCAGACTCGACCCAGACTCATACCTTAAAGACCCCAGACTCGACTCAGAATCACACTTCAGAGATTCAGACTCGCACCTCAGAGATTCTCGACTTGACTCAGGCTCACCTTTGGAGGCTCGTGAGTGTCGTTGGTCTGTGTGTAAAAACACTGTTGTTTCTCTCTGCTCTGCAGTGGACTGGGTTCCTGTGCTGAGGGATCTGGTGTCTGTGGGTTTGAAGCTGTTCGCTCTGTGTGTGTCCTGCTGTCTCTCTCTGCTCATCATCGCTGCAGGCTGGCTGTTCTACCGCCCCCTGCTGGCTGGGCTGATAGCAGCGCTCGCCCTTGTCCCTATCCTCATCGCACGCTCTCGAGCACCAGACAAAAAACACCAGTGACTCCTAAAGAGCAGGAGGGTCTTTCCATAAAGACTTGGCTGTAGAACTAAAGCTTAAAGGAAAGACTGTCCAACAGGAAAGTCCTTTAGGTCTCCTCTGATTGGGCAGGCTTGACTTTCAGTTTCAGTTTCAGTTGTCTGGCTAACCAACATACTTTGCTTTGTGGAACGGCCTCCAGGTACGGTGAGCACTGCAGCACTGTGGTTTCAGCACTGTGGTTTCAGCACTGCGCTGGAACACATAGGTCACTTACAGAAGCATATCACTCCTGTCAGAACAAAACCTCGCATCTCCTTTTTTGTCGTTTTTCAGTTTTTGACATAATTTGAAAATGCTTGTTGCTGTTTACATTGTGTGTAAATGTCATGATGAATGGGCCAAAAGAAACGGCCCAAAATGACTTGGAAAAAAGTCTGGCTCCATTGACTTACATTAAAAGAAAAGAATTTTTTTCCCTTCTCCTGTAAAGTCATTTCGGGAGATACAAGGTTTTGTTCCGACAGCAGCAATTTATCTGCATATACATAGAAATGTTCTCAAACAGTATTGGATCATTAGAAATGGACTAAAATTATGTGGAATCATTTTATTTTTACATCTATCAAAGTTTACAAAGACATTTTGCCATTGACTGTCTATACATATACGTTGAACATACTGTGCAAAAGTCTTGTGCAGCCAAGAAGACTGTTTTAAACCATTTGTCTGGGCTGTAAGTGTGTTTTTGCCAGTAAAACACTGTATAAGATTATAATACATATAAATAATCATAAATACAGTAGTCAGAATTAGTTAGGTTTTGAATATGTAGGTTAAAAGAACACAGGTTTGGTTCCTTTTCTCTCATCACATGGATTTGTTCAGGTTCCATCACCTGATTTAATTTAATAAAGGATTGATTAGATGAACCAGGTACTGGACGGTAACTATAAATAGAGCTTGGGAAGTTGTTGGTTTATCCACACACATCAAATCACAATGGATTGCTTGTTTGTCTATTTGTATTTATTGTTATATTTGTGGGTTTTTTTTTTGAAGAGATACATCCTTACTACCCAGATAAACAGCTCTACAGATCATTTTCTCTTTTGCACATCAGCGCGTTATTTAGAACCATTTATCTGGACAGTAAGTGTGTTTTTGCTTGCTTTGCACTATATACTAATAGAATAAACACAAACAATAATGCAGTAAAACATTACTAGAAGTTTGAAGAATAAAATTTGGTTCCGGTTTTCTCTTGGACACTAAATCAGCACATCTGATTTATTATAGTATTGATTAACCCAGTATTGGATGATAACTGCAATTAATATTGGGCTGCACCAAGGAGAGGTTTGGAAATTTAGGTTTATTGTATTCATTGGTATTTATTGTGTTGTTCTGAGCAAATGACACTTGCAGACCAGATAAACAGCTCTTTAAGTATCATATGTCCAACTTTTGCACAGTACTGCATACACACACACACACACACACACACACACAACCACACAGCATTAGCGGGTACTATAGACGCTCCTCGCTTGCAGTGAGATTCACTGTGAGGCATTTTGAAATCATAATTTAGGGAAAAGCACCTCAAAATAAGCTGTACACATAATCATAATAAAACCGTAAGGTGTTTAAAGGTGTTCAGATCGTGTAAAATGACGGCAGTGAGTGTCTGCTCGTGTGTTTGTGTGTGTGAGAGATGTGGAGTGCTGTCATATGCATCCGAGCGTGGCGGGCGCTGTGTGGGTGTGGCTGTCATTTCCATTCTCGGTCAGAGAGGCAGCTGTGCACATTTCTGTTTGGTCAGATGTTTTGAATTCTTTCTTGTTTCTGTTTGCTTCAGGGCCTGTATGAGTCTATAAATAGCTATGTTTCCATCCACGTTCTGCGCAACAGGAAAGTGAAAGTGCGTATCAGGGTGCGCAGCTCCGGCCCTGGAGGGTCAACACAGTCTGATAGTTTCACTACCCAAACACACCCACTAAACCTGGCAATTAACAGATGAGTGTAATCAGGCGTTTTTAAGCAGGTGAATCACCAAATCGTGCTGGACGCTGCCCTCTGGGACCGGAGCTGTGCACCCATGAGGTATACAGAAAAACTCTGAGCTTGTTTTCTTTAAATAGACTTAAATGCTTTGTCATTTCCTGCAAAAATGGACACACAAGTTTTGATACATTGATAAAGTTGTTTGATGTTTCCATCCCAAATTTATACGTCACAACTTCCCCATAACCTACTGATAAGGACACTGAGCCTCCTTCACCAGCCGTTCTTAAGAAGAAATTTCTTCGTAAAACCCACTTACGCTTTTTTTCACGAAGATTCTAACATTCACCAGTTTTTATCTACAATCTTACAAAGAGGAGGGTTCTTCAAGGGTTCTTTAGTAAAGAAAATGGTTCTATGTAGATGAACACTCCAAGAACCCTTTGCATGATTAAAGGAATGTGCTGTAGCACCCAAAAGGGTTCTTCTATTGTTACAATGTCAAGCTTGTAACACTAGAAGAACCCTTTTCAAGAAGGTTCTATATAGAACCATCTACAACACATTCTCCATTAATCTGAAGCATGCAAAGGGCTCTTTGAGTGTACATGGTTCTATATAGAACCATTTTCTTTACTAAAGAACCCTTAAAGACACACTCGAGCACAAAGGTGAGAACGGTTCTGTGCTTTAAGAACACGTCATGAATCTGATGTAGACTTTTTGTTAGGACCTTTCTCAAGAACACACTTAGGAAGATATTGGAGAACGAGGCTTGATGTTTATTTTATATTATGATGACTATGTTTCTTCCGCTGGAACCGTTATGAGACAGTTAACATTTTAACCTGGAAATTTCTGGAAATCTGGAAGTGTTATCTCTCCTGGGGTAAGAAAAGAAAACAAAAAACATTTCTAAAGAAGTTCTGCAGCATTTCTGAAGCTGAATGGGAAAAAAAGTTGCCAACAACTTCCATCACCTACACACTTAAGAGGGTTCTTCAGTAAAGAAACTGGTTCTATATAAATCCATGATTAAAGGCTTCTTTTAATCATGAAACGGTTCTTCAGACTGGTGGAGAATGTGTTGTAGACGGTTCTATATAGCACCAAAAAGGGTTATTCTATTATTACAAGCTTGATATCGTAACCATAGTAGAACCCTTTTCAAAAAGGTGCTAAATAGAACCATCTACGGCACATTCTCCATCAATCTGAAGAACCCTTTCATGATGCAAAGAACCGCTGAATCATAGAAAGGGTTCTTTGGATGTTGATTGTTCTATATAGAACCATTCTGTTCACTAAGAAACCCTTGAAGAACCATCATTTTTAACAAATGTATGAAAATAATGGTCTCACTTTATTTGGTTGGTCCCCTATAGATTATCTGCAGATGTTCAAACTGTTTAAACTCAGTGGTGGGGTTGGGGTTAGGATCTGGACCAGGTTTAGGGCTGGGAACAGGGTGAGGGTTGGGTTTAGAGCAGGTTTAGAGTTTGGCAGTTGTGGGCTGGAGGTTAGGGAACCAGCCTTGTAACCGGAAGTTCACTGGTTCAATCCCTGAGCTGACAGTACGTGACTGAGGTGCCCTTAAGTAAGACACCTAACCCCCAACTGCTCCCCGGGCGCTGTGGATAGGGCTGCTCACCGCCCCCTAGTATGTGCGTGTTCACTAGTGTGTATGTGGTGTTTCAAGCATGGATGGGTCAAAATGCGGAGGTGAAATTTCCCCACTGTGGGACTAATAAGGGTCACTTAACTTAAAGAAAATGGTGGTCAATTTAGTTGAATGTAACCTGAAAGTAAATTAAGTATCTACAAAGCATCTAAAGTGGACCACGCAAATAAAGTGTTGCCAAAAAAATCCTTAGGATGGAAACGTAGCGCAAATCTCACCGACTGTTTTTGGGTTTTCAGTACAGTTCTTGTGTGGCGTAAGTGAAAATGGTTGTTTTCTTTTCTTTTGTGTGGTGTAAAAAAACAGTTCTCTATTTAATCTGTTTTTGAGGTCAACTTGAATGTTAAAATATCCACTTCTCCCGTCTTTTAAGTTCTTTTTAAACAAATAAAAGCCAAAGCTTTTTCTTACAATCTCAAACATTGCCTGCTGAATAATTTCCTGCTCAGCGTCTTTATGAAAGTTGCTTCAAAGCAGTAATTCAACAGCCACAAGCTTCTTAAAAAGGTTTTTTTTTTAATACACAAAGATACCAAATTAGGTTCCTGTTTGTTTTGAAAGAAAAAAAACACCAAAGAAAAAAGAGAGTTTCAAGTCTTGTCCAAGTGTATGCATTCCAGAAAACACACAGACGCGCGTATGTTTTCTGTATTGCACGTTGGTCCTGATCATCTTTTTCGTCTTCATTGCATATTTGAAATCCGAAATAACTGCATGGGCTAAAGGTCACAGTGAATGACAAAATGCACCAATACGAGTAGCTCGGTTAAGCAGACACGACTCGGAACGTCAACTGGCAGACCCATTTTACCGATGGCTCGGCGCAAGTTAATATGGCAAATTCAATTATGTGTAAGGTACAATAAACGGCATTGCTCCTTATTCTGCCTCTTTAAATACTGACAAAAAAAAAACTTCCATATAACTAGTTGTACTGGTTTTAAAAGACGTTAAAATAAAAAGCGGTTTACATTTGAGCACAGTCATTTCAGGCCGAGGAACCGGGAGGGGGACTGGCACTCCCCCTTCCTTCCTCTCCCCCACAGAATGAGCGTAGAGTCCTGTCCGTTTACAGTAGGAGGCATTTAGTGCCCTTCTTGCCCTTTCTGGCCTGCAGCGCCGCCCTGGTGGCCATTTCAAACACCTCCCTCACTCCGTCCTTCGTCTTGGCGGAGCACTCCATGTATCCAAAGGCGTAGATCCGGTTGGCCATGTCTCTGCCCTCTTCTGGTTTGACGGGCTCCTGCAGAGAAGAGCAGCGGAAATTTTGAAGTCAGCGTGAACGAGAAATTATTATTAATTCTCTTTCTGTGCTGTGATTTGTGTATTTGAGTGTAAAAATTAAGGCAGGGTCTCTGAGCTAGCTGAGCGTTTTCTCTCCATCAGAGGTGGAGGAGGTGAAACGATGTTTTTGGTTAACATTTTGCCCCGCCCACTGTGACATCAATAAGAATCTGAAGATATATTAAAGGCAGTGGCAAAAGTCACTATATTTGATGGAAGAAATTTTTTTTCTCTTTTAAATGATGATTGATCAAACCAGGAATGTGAACTAAAAATAATAATAATAATCATAATAATAATAATAACAACAACAACTCTTATTTATATAGTACAGAAATAAGCAATATACTGTCACGTAACATGATAGAGGGGGAAAAACACTATGATAATTCTAGTTTCTGCTAGCATCCCTATGGCCTTTCTAATTGTATGTGAGCACCAAGCTAACACTGTTGCATATTCTAGATTTAACGTTTTGACCATTCTAGATTAAACACAAACATTTGAATCTTGTAAAAAAACATTCTACATGTTTTATCTGATGCAGTTTTACAGTAAAGGGGTTTTCATTTCTGTTAAAGCGCTTTCTGTACGGCTAATATTTACAATCATGTGTAACGCTGGTCAGTCCTGTTTTAGTAGAGAGCAATACATCCCCATCAGAAAAGCTATGAGAGTTTATAAGGCATTATTTTAGCTTAGAGTAGCAGCACTCAGGAAGCAACAGCTAATAACCTTTATTAAAGCATTTATTATTTACTAACTTTATTACTGCTAATTTAGAGATCAGCCCTGGCTTTATCTATCTATTCTATATCTACCTTTAATGTCAAACGTGCTTTATCAAAGTTTAGGTCCGGCACTCTCACAGGTCAGTCAGTCCAGATTTATTAAAAGTTAAACAGCTAACTGAATCAACCAGCTGTGAGGGTCTCCATCATCGTACCTGCTTCATCTTAGCCAGCTCACGCCGGGTGTGCTCGTCGTTACGCAGGTCCTTCTTGTTGCCCACCAGGATGATGGGGACGTTGGGGCAGAAGTGTTTCACCTCAGGAGTCCATTTTTCTGGAATGTTCTCTGTACAGGAAAACAAATGTACAAGGTTTTTTTATTAAAGAATAATTTACTAATCAAAAATGTTATCTGGCTGAGAATCGCTGCTTCACTGCGGTGAAAATCTATGACCTCACAAATTTCATCAAAGCTCAAAAAATTATATATATCTAAAACACAACAGCAAAATGCATTGAATTACAAAGGATGTAGCAGCAGAACAGCTGAATATAGATAAGGGAAACAAAATACGCTTTTTTGGGGGCTTTATTTTTGACAATTTCCTGAAATTTTATTTCGGCCACAGAATATGTGCATAATTTATTTAATACTAATATTTAACACACACACACTTTCTACACCGCTTATCCTTCTGGGTTGTGGAAGCCAGGAAACCCCCTGGACAGGATGCCAGTCCGTCACAGGGCAGACAGACAGACAGACACACACTCACACCTAGGGGCAATTTAGCATTCAAGTCCAAGTGGCCTGACTGCATGTCTTTGGACTGTGGGAGGAAACCCACACAGACTCAGGAACAAACTACACAAAAAAAAAATTATAAAAAGAAATAAAGAACTACAAAAACTGTTATATTAATAATAAAGCTGGCACCACTTATTGATTTATCTGTAATTATCAATAACATCTGTCAAACAACAGCTTTAGAATAAATGTAGTATTTAAGTGTGGAAGTATTTTTGTATTAATTTTAGTTGCCTGTTCAGTCGTGAAAAACAGCAACTGTTCAAGATACGCTGGATGTTGAGGTATAAAATATTGTCTGGTTTTAAAAATGTATGTTGATATTGATGATTCTACCCTGATTGACATAATAATAATAATAATAATAATTATTATTATTATTATTGTTATTATTATTATTATCCATCATCTAAACCGCTTATCCTTCTGGGTCGCGGTGGGGTGCTGGAGCCTATCCCAGCTGTCATTGGGTGGAAGGCAGGATACACCCTGGACAGGTCGCCAGTCCATCGCAGGGCAGACAGACAGACATACACAGTCACACACTCACACCTAGGGGCAATTCAGCATGTCCAATCAGCCTGACTGCATGTTTTTGGACCGTGGGAGGAAACCGGAGTACCCGGAGGAAACCCACGCAGACACGAGGAGAACATGCAAACTCCACACAGAAACGACCCTGGTCACCCGGCCGGGAATCGAACCCAGGCCCTTCTTGCTGTGAGGCAACAGCGCTGCCCACTGCGCCACCGTGCCGCCCACATATTATTATTATTATTATTATTATTATAATTATTATTAATGCACTCACCAAGACTGTCGGGGCTGTCGATCGAGAAGCACATCAGGATGACGTCAGTGTCTGGGTAGGAGAGCGGACGAAGCCTATCATAGTCCTCCTGGCCGGCTGTATCCCACAGGGCCAGCTCAACCTGACCACAACGCACAAAACAGTTAACAGACAACGTAGCAAACGCAGTTTCCCCAAAATTACTCTAACTTTCTGAATAACTGGCAGAAAGCAGTGAAGGTGAAGAAAGTAACTCAGAGCTGAAGTCAGAGCCAATACAGTTCAAGACAAGGCACCATACAGGTGACTGCGTTACTGGCTGCCCTAAAACATAAAATTATTCATTAATTTATTTTATGCATTTCTACTTAGGGTTGGAAAATGAAAAAGTAGACCCAAAAAATAAAAATAAATAAAAATAAAAATCACAGGTGAATAATTCCAAATAACTGGAACCAACCAGTTGCTGATTAAAATGTTAAAGTCACACATTTTTTGCTTTGCACAGTTTTGCTTTTACTAAAAAAAAAATAACACACTGAAGTAGTGACAGAGTGGATTATTTCATGCTAAACTGGCTGCCACTCTCCCTGGTATCAAGGTTAGACCTCATAATGTCAGCAAATAACATGATTTTTCTGTGAATACCGCAAAATTTCATTAAAAAAAAATTCACTCTTTATTTTATGTGATGGAGCAAACATTTTAAGCCTGACACACCCTGTTAAACACACCAACATACAAAATCATACTTACTGTATTATTAATACTTACTGTATTAATGTTATTTGTATTTATTCTCATATTAGTGAGACAGTGCCCAGATACAGGCAAATACAAAGCATACAAACATAGAAATAGCTTTTTAATTCTTATGTGATTCTTATTTTCTCATGAGCCTAAAATTTTTACACAGTACTATACATACAAAAATATTCATGCACTATTTTAATGATGCAAAAAAAGGCTTAAAAAACCAAAAAAATGTTTTGTTTCTTGCCACATAAAACCCCGCGCACTCAAATGGCACGTTTACATGGAATGATTAAAATAAAAAAAATAATAAATGGTGTGGTGTGACTTTAATATAACACCATAATCTTCATAGAAATTTCTTGGGGAAGTAAGACAGGATTACGCATGATCCAAAACCAACTTCCAGGAACACAGAACTGGGTTAACTACCAGTTTAGTAGTCCTGTGTTCCTCTTTTTGGCGTGAGACGACCTGGAATGAGATTAACTTGTCTCACTTTACCTGTTTTCCATCCACTTCAATGTCGGCCACGTAGTTTTCAAACACTGTAGGCACATAGACCTCGGGGAACTGGTCTTTGCTGAAGACGATGAGGAGACAGGTCTTTCCGCAAGCCCCATCTCCGACTATCACCAGCTTCTTACGGATTGCTGCCATTTCTAAAGTAAAAGGAACAAACCACACATCAGTAAAGCCGATTCTCAAACAAACATACTGTAGACAACAGAGCATATATTAGTGATAAATTATGTCACAATATAATACCGGATGCTTTTCTGGACATATTCTGGATATTCTAGTACTTGAACACTCTTCAAGATAGTTCTTCGAAGGTTCTTCAGTAAAGACCCCTTTAGTGGTTCTGCTGCTGTTACAAGCTTGACATTGTAACAACAGCAACATTTTTTGTGTTACAGAGATATACAACATATTCTTCATCAATCTGAGGAAAGCTTTCACCATGTGAAGAACCATTTACGCATGCAAATGGTCGAGTGTCCAAAGTTCTACAGAGAAGCACTGACCAACTGCATATAAACAGAGCACAATTAGTCCAGTTTAACTGGATTTAGTGCAACACAGTAAAGAATAATACAAATATTAAATAAAAAAATTACGCCAAACATTAAATACTCAGCTGACAGAGAGCATTAGAAGAGCCCAGACACTGGACACTTTTAAATCCAGGCTTAAAACGTTCCTATTTGAGCAGCTTTTAGCTCAGTTTAAAACACTGTTAGCTCTGCTGTAACGGCACTCTATTATCCTTATGTCCTAATCTTAACTTTTAATGTAATGTTTATTGATTATCTTTTAAATCTATTGTTTATAATCAGGTTTTAATTATGTTTTTTCAATGTCTATTTGCATTTTCAATTTTAATGATCTTTGTATTTTCTCATTTGTATGAGAAATGATCACAGTGTATGAAAGGAGCTATACAAATAAACTTGCCTTACCTATGTGTCTATATATACACACAGACACATATGTATATGTACACGTACACACACACACACATCCATATATACATATACATACATAAATACACATATATTACACAGTCAGCAGAAAATGTGAAATTGTGACAGCTGTACTGAGAAATTAAGGTCAACCTAGCAGTGCTGTGCAGTGTCTTGTTTATAAAGCCAACTAAATGACAGGCCAAACCCAAACAGTCAATCGGCTAACCTTAGTTTACAGATATATACTGGCTTCCACTCCTCTGTGGACAAACTAACCAGGTCAACTTATCAGACAACATTATCTTCACAGATTAAAGCGAAAATATACAACTACTGCTAAAAATCTGGCACATATCACGCTGGACAGCTTACCTCACATTAACTCATCATATGATTAGCAGACTAACGCGAAAGGAAAGCGTCAGATAACGCCAGTTAACCTAAAATAGCACATCTTATACAATTAACTAACTTTATCACGCTCTCTAAAACGTAAACAAACTCTGAAAAAGCTGGAATGCTAGCAGGTTATCTTCCCAGTTTGTGAAAGTAAGCGGTGCCCTGGCTGCGAGGCCGAAGTTGGCTTCCTATTCGAATTTTCCCGTTCCACCTTAAATGGGCAGCAGTTACGTTCTGGCGCCCGAGGCAGACAGACTGTAAACTGCTGCACTGTTTAAGGTGGAACGGGGAAATTCGAATAGGAAGCCAACTTCGGCCTCACAGTCAGTGTCGCTTACTTTTTGAGGCTGAACGTTAAACGTGGAATGGAAAATTCGAACAGGAAGCTGGAGAACAATAATAATAACCTGACTTCAGCGCCGCAGCCAGACTGAGAGCTGTTTAGCTTAGCTGCTTTAGCTTAGCACCAGTTACTCATCGGCTTCATAAGCGGAAGTCTGGCTTTAAGACCGAAAATGGTCGATTTGCCGCGAATAAAACTCCCGTTTTTAGAGCTGTGCGCGGACACAGTGGTGCGAACATCTAAAACAGCGTTTCGAAGCGACGGATGAGGGAAAGAAATCATGTTTTTACCTTTGTGTTTGACGCTCAGCGAGTTTTTTTCCGGTCTCCCACCCTAAAGGCTAATCTGCGTCCTCTGCCCGATTTGCACCGCGCGTGCGCACAAGCTTGGCGCATGCGTACGCAGCTCAAGGTCCCCCCCCCCGCCAAAAGTACACAAAATCATAGAAACGACCGCATCAATAGAAAAAGCACAACCAAACAAAACAAAACAACATCTTAAATAAATGTTAACAATAATAGTAATGATAATAATAAAGATACAAAACAAAGACCAGTTTAAAACACTGTTAGCTCTGCTGCACTTAAGTCCTGTAACGGCACTCTATTATCCTTATATCCTAATCTTAACTTTTAATGTAATGTTTATTTGATTCTCTTTTAAATCTATTGTTTATAATCAGGTTTTAATTATGTTTTTTCAACGTCTATTTGCATTTTCAATTTTAATGATCTTTGTATTTTCTCATTTGTATGAGAAATGATCACAGTGTATGAAAGGAGCTATACAAATAAACTTGCCTTACCTATATGTGTCTATATATATATATATATATATATATATATATATATATATATATATATATATATATATAGCACAACCAAACAATACAAAACAACATCTTAAATAAATATTAACAATAATAGTAATGATAATAATAATGATACCAAACAAAGACCTTTACCTTTATTCTACTTTGCAAAACTCTTTTAGGAATAGACTCTGTCTTCACAGCTTTGTGGTCAGTGACTCTCACGACTGATCAATAAAAGAATCTGTAAAGAACACTTTCAGGTGGGGTTTCATGCTGTGAAAGGCTGTTTCTGCCACTGGAAAAAAATCGTAGTCATAGTAATGAGAAAGTCTTCCATAATTATGACGTAGCATCTCATAATTATGACTTCGTATCTCATAATAATGACTTACTATTTCATAATAATGAGAATACTTTCTTACAATTATGAGAAAGTAAGTCATAATTATGAGATTGAATCCCATTATTGTGAGATAGTAAGTCATAATTATGAGAAGCCAAGTCATAACTATGAGATATTAAGTCATAATTATGAGATTAAATTTCATTATTATGAAAAAACAAGTCATGATTATGAGATACCAAATTATAATTATGAGATTGAGTCTCAGTGTTATGAGATACTAAGTCATAATTATGAGAAGGTTAGTCATACTCATGAGATACCAAATCATAATTATGAGATTGAATTCAAGTATTATGAGATACTAAGTCATAACTATGAGAAGGTCATAATTATGAGATATCAAATCATAATTATGAGATTGAATCCTAGTATTATGAGATACTAATTCATAATTATAAGATGCTAAGTTACAATTATGAGACAACAGGTCATAGTTATGAGAATAAATCCCGTTATTATGAGATAGTAAGTCATAATTATTAGATGTTAAATCATAATTATGAGATACTAAGTGACAATTTCGCATTGATTACAAAATTCTTTTACTGACATATGAAGCTCTAAACGGATATCTCTTATACTATGAACCATCACGCCTCTTTAGATCACAAGGTGCTGCTCACTATTAGTACCTAGAATGAATAAAGTTACATCAGGGGGACAGCTTCTCATACAAAGCCCCCCAGTCTTCCCTGTTAGATAAAAAGTGCAGATCTGGGGGTTCATGGTCATGGAGTATTATGGTAAACTGGGAGTGCTGGTGCCGTCGTCCCGCTGCTTACGCGCTCACTCAGGTTTGCTGATGGTGGAGTGGAGGGGCGCCGACATCTCAGGGAGCCTCATGACTCTGTTACCTTTCTGGTTTCTCCCTCTTAGTGAGGCTGTATTAACTTGACCTGCTGGAGCCTCTGCTGCCCTGTTACACTGTAATCTGTGATCAGTCTCTCTTTACAGAACTGACTCTCTGTGTGTTTTCTTTGCCGAGTTGAACAGCTGCCCATCCTGTGGGTCTGATGCTGTTCTTCGTTTGCCTTGACCAGGTGCCACTGCTCCCCCGCTTTCTGGACCAGGTTGACCACCATGAAGCTTCCTGCTGAACAATGCTGTGCAAACCTCACCTGTATGAACTGACCCTCCTGATGATGGTGCTGCTACAAAGACTCAAACTATTTAATCAGAGACATCGTTTCCCCTGCTTTCCCCTTTTCTGTATTTTAATATTTTACACTAATGTTTAAACCTTATTCTCTGCTCATTTTGCTCTTTTGTTACTGTTTTGATATCCTGTGTCAACCAGAGGAGGATGGGTTGCCCTTTTGAGTCTTGGGTCCTCTCAGTGTCTCTTCCTCTTGCTCTTAGCGACGCTCATGGGGGCTCAGACCCGGATTTTTCTGTAAAGCTGCTTTGTGACAGCACCTGTTGTAAAAAGCGCTTTATAAATAAACTTTGAATTGACTTTTTCTTATAATTATAAAACAGTATCTCATTAAAATGATTGTGACATAATTATGTCTTGGTATCTCATAATTATGACTTACTTTCTCATAATTCACAACAAATTTCTCATAATAGTGAGATAGTAAGTTATTATTATGACATATTAAGTCATAATTGTGATAAACTCTCATTATTACGATTCATTAAGAGATATTAAGTCATAATTATGAGAAATTGTCTCATTATTTTAAGATAGAACGTAATTATTATGAGATATTGTCATAATTGTGAGAAACTCCCTCATTATTATGACTCTTTATGAGATATTAAGTCATAATCATGAGAAATGGTCTCATTATTTTGAGATAGTAAATAATTATTATAAGATATTAAGTCATAATTATGGGAAACCCTTTCTCATTATTATGACTTACTAAATGGCTTTATATTTTTCTCCAGTGGCAGAAACAGGTTTCTGTTTCCTACACATCACCCTGGCTTTATTAATGTGATATTTTCCCAATTAGATAAGTGACTGTAATATATATATTTTAAAGATCTTTATTGCACGTGTTATAGATCAGATATAAAGCCATGAGCCCTTGGAGCTCTAAAAGTTTGTAGAAAGCTGGAAGCAACAGTGAGATATCTTTCTGAAAGCTTTTAGCGTATGAGCACTTATAAAACCAATGACATAATGATTCTGATTCCATAGAACAAAAAGGGCCCAGCTGCCTGATCTGCACCCCGCATACCGTCTATTTACAACAGTGTATTAGCAGATTAGCTGGGGGTGATTAATGCTAAATCCACTATATAAGCAGTTTCACTCTCCTTCCTAGTTTAATGCAGGGCTCTGTGAGGCAAAATAGTCCCCACGGAAAACTTATTATTTCAGATTTTCCACTATTTTCCATCATCAACATTCCATATAAACTCAGAAGACTCGTGTAGGTTCACTGGTGGTTCTGGATAGTAAATAAAATGTCTATATTTGTGTTGTAGTCATGGCGATCCCTGGTTCCTATCACCACCACTGTAAAGACATCTGAACCATTTCACACCAAACCACTCTGAATCTCTCTGATTACATGATAATGATTTAATTACGCAGAAAATTAGAAATGTCAGTGGAATTCTCCTTCACGCTGCTCTGCTCACTAAAGCTGCTCAGCATCAGCTAATAATGGAACAAACAAGAGTCCCGTATTACCTGTTAGAAACATCTTTACATGTTGGATATTTGTCTTGCCAGAATAAATAAAAAAAGAACATTTTGTGAGACTCTTATTTTAAAACATGGTCTAAATGGTGGACATTTTGTACACATATACAGTTTGAGTCACTCTGTTCGGAGAGAAGCCTTTTTTATTTAATATCTTTTAAGAGATTACAAAAAACTCACATTTGGGGAACATACAGTAAAGATAAACAAGCTAAGATGTCAGAAGGAGTTTAACAACAAGTTTTAAAGGCCTTGACATGTTGTTGATCAACGTGTAAAGGGACTCGATATAAAAACAAAAATACTTGAAATTAGACTTTAGAGCTCCTGCTTTATGAATATGAAGTTTCCCAGAAAACAAAGCAATATTACAGCATTATCAAAGTCAGTGGGAATTGTTTGAGATTCTAAAATTAAAGCCATGTTGTCAGATACATAAAAATTATAAAACAAAAATTTCCATCAAAAATTTTCTTTAGAGCGAGGAGAGTTGCCAATTAAACATTGAATTGTCACAAACCCTGAATTATGCAGAAATAAAATGCTGCTGTTGGAAGAAAACCTTGTATCTCCAAAATAAGAACTTTACGGGAGAAGGAAAAAACATACTTTACGTTTAATGTAAGTCGATGGAACCAGACATTTTTCCAAGTCATTTTGGGTCGTTTCTTTTGGTCCATTCCTCATAAAATTTTTCAAAGGCTTTTTCAAATTATGTCAAAAACTGAAAAGGGGTTTTGTTCCGTCAGCAGCAAAAATAAAAAACGGTGATATTCCGTTTTAGAGTGCTAACATATATCAAATCAGTAGTATTTCTAGAAACAGATTTTTATTTAAGATTACTTTTGTCAGTTGATTCCTCAGCAGATTCCTGCTTGTGTTCACCGGCCGCGCACACCATCCTCTCCTTCAGCTTCTTGTTGGAGCTGATCATGAGGAACGGGCTTAGCGTAGCGTAGCAGGACGAGAAAAACACCCTCATGTCCGCCACTACGCCCGGCACCTGGGCCACGGTCAGCATGTAAATCCAGATCACGTTGTCTATGCCGAAAAACACGGCGTAAAGGACCACTAGCATGACCACAGTCTTAGCCGCCCGCATTTCCATGGAACTTCCCTGGGAACGGCGGATGGCCCTCACCTGCTTGCTGTGTTTGTGCAAAAGGACCAGGATGTACCCGCTGGAGCCCAGCAAGAGGCCTACGAAGGCGAAATCTCGTCCGGAAACGGCCGCACCGTTGATCACGTAGGACAAATTGTCGCGGAAGTCAACATGACAGAAGCCCAGGTTGAGGGTGAACGCTGGGACGGTTCCATTACGAGGGGCTATAGAGAAAAATGGAGCTGCAATACAAACAGCCATGTTGAGCAGCCACAGACCTACGAAGGTGGGCACGACCAGCTGGGGCAGCCTGGCCTTCAGCTTAACCAACTGTGGCCCGGCCGCAGGAGCAATGGTCAGAGCCTGGAAGACGCTCAGCATGCAGGTCAGGCAGACGGAGAGCGCCCGACTGATTCGGTAAGCGTAAATGACCACTTTGCAGCCGGCGTCGTCCAGTAGGTGGCGCATGCCGAAGACGGTCATGGTCTGAGGGACTCCGCGGGTTAGCAGCAGCATCAGGTTAGCGAAGGCCAAGTGGGCCATGATTCTGTCCACGGGCTGCAGCCGCGGCTCCGCAAAGGCGATGTGGCTGTAGGCCGCCAGCACCAGCACGTTACCCATGATGCCCAGCCCCGTCTGCAAGAGGAAGGAGACGCCTTTGATGGTGATGCAAAGATCCATGGAGCCAAACCTGAGTGGAATGAGTACATATAAACATGTCAAATATGGCAATAAAGCAGTAAAATAATTTTTTAAAAAAGCTGACGCAAAGGAAATGAATACAATACAGAACGCACTTACAAGTATTATGCTAATACTGTTAGCATTAGCATTACATGAATGTAACACTGAAAAAGAAACACAATTGCAATATAACTTTCCTTTTTTTGATAAAAATAAAGAACATAAGTGTTATTTTTCAATATAAAGCCTCTGTTTAGCCTTTGACCACATTTTATTGCAAATGTTATGCAAATATTGTTAGCATTAGCAGTACATGGCAGATAAACCAGCTGAACACAGCGGAAAAAAAGGCAATTGCAATATAACTATGCTGTTTTTTGACACAATATACAATCAGGGCCATAGTTGTTCTTTATCTATGTACACAGTGAAGTTCCACCTCATTGTTTTGCACATATTTTGCAAATGTTGTTAGCATTAGCAATGCATGACAGATAAATCAACACAACAATGACAGAGACGATGCAATTGCAATATAATTATCCTATGTTTTGACTTGGTGTATAAAAAAGAACACAGTTGTACTTTTTCTACATGAAAAGGGTCGTAGTTGTTTATTATCTATGTACACAGTGAACTTCACCTCACTTTCTTGCAAGTATCATGCAAATACTGTTAGCATTAGCATTGCATGACAGATAAATCACTGTAACAGCGGCAAAGACAGTCCACTTACAATCCTGTTTATTTTACTTAGAATACAATAAAGAACATATTTGTTCTTTTTGTAAAAAGTTGGCCGTCTACCTCGCTTCACTGTAATAATTACATAAATATTGCTAGCATTAGCATTACGACAGATAAACCAACGTAATGCTGAGAAAGACAATACAGTTACAATATAAGTATCCTGGTTTTTTTTTGGCATGGTGTACAATACAGGACATACTGGTTCTTTCTCCTCATTGTCTCCTTAAGTATTATGCAAATGTTGTTAGCATTAGCATTGCATGAACCACTGTAACAGTGACAGTTCAGGTTCAGTATAATTATCCCGTTATTTGGACACAGTATAGAATAAAGAACATATTTTTTCCTTTTTATATTAAAATTGACCTTCTTTATTGTAAATATTATACAAATATTTCTAGCATTAGCAATGTGCCAGATATCCCAATGTAATGCTGAGAAAGACAATACAATTGCAATATAATGATCCTGTTTTTTGACATAGTGTATGATATGTTCTTCCAATGTTTTCTTTTTCTATATGCACTTTGACCTCACTTTATTACAAATGTTACGCAAATGTTGTTAGCATTAGCATTAGCATTACATGACAGACAAACCAATTTAACACCGAGAAAATGTTTATACTTCACAATTACAAGCAATGGTATCCAGTTACGTACCCAAAGCTTCTCGCTACAGCGGCCTACTCGCATCTGTAGGCGGCTTCGCAGGAGGGAAGTTTTCTGAATTTATATGGTCTACGGTTCCGCTGGGGGCTGCTCAGAGATCCACACAAACCGGGAAAAACACCAGAAGATTCAGAGTAACCACGGAAACGAAGGGCGGACGCACCTGCTCACCTTTTCAATTACCAATTTGCTGGGAAAACAACAAAGCTGTTGTTCATTTACTGCTTCTGTACGACATGCAGGACTCAAAAACACTGAGAAAACGTGAACATATTTCAGTTTAATGTCTATGGAAGGCGCTTTTTGTAGAGACTTCAGCAGAAAAATTGTATATTTTTACCAGCTTTTCTCCAGTTAACATACTTCCTTACCATTATTATACTACACAATGTTAACTGTCTCACAAAAACAATTTATTATAGGCTACAATATGATTATTTTACCATTTTTAATATATATATGGACTCTAAATTCTCTGACTGTGTCAGATTTGATGACTTTTTACTCTCATTATGTTCATAAATGGTAATTTTTCCCATCAAACTTTAGAAAATACATAGCTCTATTAACTCTCTGATGGCCTCGGCCTTGTTATTTCATTTATTTAACATCTAGCCTCAAAACTATTTTCAGTGATGTCGAGTAAAGTGTTTATTTTTTAGCATTGGTCCCCAGCGAACCCTGACATGTTAATTAGAAGAGCCTGTGGTCTCGGGGGTCCGAGCACTGAGTTGATTTCCCTCAGGTGTATTTCCAACCTTAATGGAAAACACGTCATTATACAGACAAGTCCACACACGCTGGCTTTCTTCTCCGGAGTTTCATTACATAGTTTTTTTAAAAGTTTACACTTACAGTACCAGTCAAAACACATCTGGACACGCCTACAGGGTGCTTAAACTGGGGTTTCGGAGGTGAGGGAGCCCTGTTTTCTCCACAAGTGCCAAAAATGTGGGAAGTTAATATTGTTTATGAAAAGTTACATAGAGTTTTCAGACTGTTATATGTTATATGGAGTTTTCAGATCATGAAAATGAAAGTCACTTTCTGTCTGTGTGGCATAAATAAATCAAATCATTCATTTGGCAGTTTTGAGTATTCCTTGTTTGTCAGTTTTGGCATCAATATTATTATATATTATTATATTATAAAATACTAAGAATCTTATAAAACAAATGGTTCTTTCCTGACAATGGTGAAAGTCTCATTTAAAGGTGCAGTGTGTAAGATTTGGGGGGCTCTATTAGCAGAAATTGAAAGTAGTACAGAATATACAAAAACCATAATTTTATTGGTGAGTAATCAGCTATGAATCGCTGTGTTCCCGTTAGTCTAGAACAAGCCTTTCATATCTACAGAGGGAGCGGTTCCTCTTCAACAGAGGCCGCCATGTTGCGCCGCCATGTTTCTACAGTAGCCCAGGACAAACCAAACACTGCCTCTAGAGGGCGCCTTTCACGCATTTTACGCTGAACCAGCAGCTTGAATTTGGTGGCGCTGTAGCTCCGGCTGGACGTAGAAAGAAGTAGAATCAGTGGTTGCTGCCGGTGCTGCTGATCATTTTGTGTTGTGAGAAGTTTGAGAACGCAAATTTTGACAAATGGAGGATCAGACTTATTATTTAGCACAAGAAAAAGTGAGAGAGGGCGAATCCTCACCGTCAAAGAAGAGAAAACATGAAGAAGCAAAATGAAATCAGGACAGACGACGGCAGAAAACCTGATACCCACCGTAGGTTCTACTGCACGCTTGGAAAGGGAGGGGTGAGGGAGGGGATTCAGCTGGTTGCAACCTGTAACTTCACCACTAGATGCCACTAAATCTCACACACTGCACCTTCAAGTCTTTAAACTGTCAAAATGAACTGTATCAAACAATTATACAACCTATGTGACATTAAGAACCGTTCCTGTCCTTTTTAACGTGAGGCTGCTGGTATCCAAAAGACTTGTGAGATGTTTCACTGCTGTGCGGCACTTTACTGCCAAAAGTTCACTGCTAGATCTAGAAATCTAGATTTCTGTGTATTAGAAAAGAAAACAATTTCTAATTTTAGTTAATTTGTTAATGCTTGATTTGTTTAAATTCTTCCTGAGGAGTTACTTCCTGAAACATGATTCACTAGTGGCTCTTTGAAAAGATTTGGTGGAGCTTCACAGACAAAACTGAGCAGAAATTCAAGCAAAAAACCAAAAAGAACGAACAAAAAAAAAAAAAACCAAACAAATAATTTAATCAATCATCATTTTTTTTATTATGAAAATGTTTGGCTCCAAAGGTTTGACTGCTACTGTACACTCTTAACAAATGTGGTTCTTCAAGGGTTCTTTAGCAAAAGCAATGGTTCTATTTATATGAGTATAGATTAGTTCTATACAGATGATGATCTATATGGTTCTCTGCACGGTGAAATGGTTCTTTAGATTGATGGAGAATGTTTTGTATATGGACCTACAGAACCTTTTTGAAAATGTTTCTATATAGCACCAAAAATGGTTCTTCTATTGTTATGATGTCGAGCTTGTATACAATAGAAGAACCTTTTCAGGTGCTATATAGAACCATACACAACATATCAATCTGAAGAACAATTTCACCATGCAAAGAACAATCCATGCAATGAAATTGTTCTATACAGAACTCATGGTTCTAAATAGAATCATTGTCTTTACTAAAGAACCCTTGAAGAACTGTCTTTCTAAGTGTATGAAGACTAAAACGTCCTCTGTATTTATTAATCTACTGTAAATAAACTGTATACAATGTTAATGAACTCTGCGTCCAGAGCACATCTGCACTGTTATTACAGAACTGAAAAACTGATTCTGTTACAGAGCAAAGATGTCAGAACGAAACCCTCTGATCTCCAGGGACTCGTTAGTGAAACCCAGATGAGGAGCATCACCGTCTGAACACGGTAATTAGATCATCAGTGAGGGATTAGGGCTCTAATGTTCGACAAATATCATGTTTTTAACATTCCCCATTGAGAGTTAGCTAACGCTAATGCTAAAAACATCGCAGAAGGCCTAGCAGAAGAGCCTCCAACTTTTAACGGTTCCAGCTCTAATCAGATTTTTATACTAAGAATTATCAACCCAGAAGATGAATATTAATCTGAATATTAATAATAGACTCACAGTACTGATATGACGTGTAAATCTGGGTGATTTCCAGCTTATTAAGTTCAGGTTGCTAGCATCCTGTCAACTCAGTTCACCTCCTCTACACTGTAATAAAGGTTCTGTTCAGGTACATTTTTCGTTCATCAAGGTACAAACACTGTAAATGTTCCCTCAAAGGTACAACAGTGGTGTTAAGGTCTGATTGTGAACCTTAAACAAGTGTTTCCAGGTGAAAAGTTCGTATTTGTACCTTTTCATAACCGAATGTTTTAAACAGAACAGTAAAATAAAAGCCTGGAGGCGAGACGGGGTGTGTGGAGTCAGTACAGCTTAGAACATATCATTTCAGTGGATTATGGTTCAGTTATGTTCCCTGACTAAAGGGACTGAGATGGAGCCTTGAGGGAACCACCCCAGTGACCAGAGGGGCACTGCCCCAGAGAAAGCTTACTAAATTTTGTTCATCATCACACATTTGCCTCAAACTGTGTGGAGCTGTTCAGTATCTCTAATAGACTTGATTATGACTCTGTATGGCTTAAACATGAACTAAGGCATAGTTAACCCTGCTGAAAAAGGATTAAAACCTAATGGTTTTGCTTTCCAGTGGGAACTGGCTTAATCGTTTTTAATAAAGACCAACAGTTTCCTGTAGAACACCTTTAGATTCCATTAGGAAAGCATCAAATGCATTTAGAATCAGCCATTGGTTCCCTGTTCATCCATTAGGATCTTTCACACAGTGATATTAACCCATTAAAAAGCCAAAACACATTACAAAACCAACAGGAACCAACACAAACACATAATGGTTTCTATGGGTTTTTCAGCAGGGAAAATTCTGGTTTCATCGCTACTGGTTAGCTGTTTTTGTTCTGGTGGGGTTGGCATTCCATTAGAGCTCGTAACTCTAAAAAAAAACGGACCATCAGCTGGAAATGCCAACTTTTTCCAAGGTGTTCTTAACTGGAGTTCAGCATAGTCAAATCAACAGTACTGAAATATCGACTTTAAGTGATCTTAGCTTTAAATCAGTCGAAAACAGACACAGTGGTTGGTTAAATCTGTAACGCTGAGCATAAAGTCTGCTTCTTTGAGAAGGTAATACATCATGAAAGTTGCCTATCACTCATTTCCTGAACGTTAGCTGGCTAGCTTGTTGCTAACAATATGGAGCCGTCCCGCTATGTAGCTTGACCTTGTGGAGGTCGAAAATCTGAGCGCTGACTTTCCACTTCTGAGTTAAGCTGAACAAAAGCTTTATTACTTGTTAGCTACACACTTAAAAAAGATGCTTGTTTGAAGGGTTCTTAAGTAAAGGCAATGGTTCTATTTAGAACCATGAGTTCTATACAGAATCATTTGCATGCTTAAATGGTTCTTTGCATGGTGAAATGCTTCTTCTTCTATATAGAACCTTTTGGAAATAGCACCAAAAAGGGTTCTTCTATTGTTACAAGCTTCAAATCATCACAGAAAAACCCTTTTTGGTGCAAATATAGAAACACATTCTCCATCAATCTGAAGAACCGTTCCACCACACAAAGGACCATTTTAAGCATGAAATTATTCCATATAGTTCTAAATAGAACCACTGCTTTTATCAAAAAACAATCTTTTTTAATTGTCTACAGTGCCGTGAAAAAGTATTTGCCCTTCACCTGATTTCTTCTATATTTGCTAATTTGTCACATTAAAAGTTTCAGATCATTCAACTCATTTTAATATAAGATAAAGACGACACAAGTAAACGCAAAATGCAGCTTTTAAATGATCGCTCTATTTATTGAAGATCAAGATTTACTCAAAACCCATGTGAAAAAGTAATTGACCCTAAACCTAATAGGTAGTTATGCCATCCTTGGCAGTAACAACTGCAGTCAAATGTTTGCGATAACTTGCGATGAGTCTTGTACATCACTGTGGAGGAATTCTGGCCCACTCTTCTTTGCAGAATTGTTTTAATCCGGCTTCATTGGAGGGCATTTAAGATGGGATCAACTCAGGACTTTTACTCGGCCTCTCCAAAACCTTAATTTTGTTTCTTTTGAATCATGTCCTGCTGCATAAACCAACTGCGCTTGAGCTTTAGGTGACAAACTGACAAGTGGACATTTTCCTTCAGGACCTTCTGATAAAGAGCAGAATTCATGGTTTCATCAATTATGCCAAGTTGTCCAGGTCCTGCAGAAGCAACACAGTCCAGACCATCACACTACCACCAGCATGTTTCACTGTTGGTATGATGTTCTTATGGTGAACTGTGGTGTTCACTTTACGGCAGATGTAACGGGACCTGTGTCTTCCACCTTTGACTCATCAGTCCACAGAATATTGTCCCAAAAGTCTTGGGGATCATCTAGATGTTTTTTGGCAAATGCGAGACAAGCCTTTGTGTTCTTTTTGGTCAGCAGTGGTTTACACCTCACAGCTCTCCCATGCATGCCATTTTTGCCCAGTGACCTTCTAGCCTGCTTCACATTGCCAGACAGGTTCTATTTAAGTGATGTTAAGATTCAGCAGGTCTAGCAGTGATCATGAAATTGGGAAGGGAGCAAATACTTTTTCACAGCACTGTACATTAGCAAACTTCACCACTGTCAGTGGTGGTCAGTCAGGTGTAGATCATTCAGATAATGAGAGGCAGGTGGAGTTTGGGCTCAGTGGGGGTTCACTGGACCATGCAGTGCCTCAGACTCCCTGTGGTTCTGTCAGTGAAGAGTATAAGAGTGACAGGAGGGGTTCGGCGTTGGAGAGTCGGGGTGAGAAGAGACAGGACACACTCGGGCAGAGGGGTCTGCGGTGGTCTTCCTGCTTGGCGCCTCAGGTAAGAAATGAGAAGAAGCTCAGTATCTTCAGTATCTCTTATGTCTTGGTGTCGATCTGCTGTTTTAATACTGAATGAATTTGCTTGTGGTCCAGTTTGGGTGAACTCTCTGCTCAAACACTTAAACATGTGACTAACACCTGACTTAAATCAGGTGTCTGGGCAGGAAGAGTCAAGGATCATTTCGGGACCAGAACTGGACAACCTTGGACTAGCTGAATCGACTAAAGTATCCGTTTGTTTGGATAACAGTTTTCTTAATTTATGCAAACTGGTTTTGAAGTTTACTGTGAAATTTGTAGAATGTGAACTGTAAACTGTAGAAAGCATTTTTAGTTTGTTAGAATTTTTAGTTAGCTACTAAATCTAATAACTAATTTGTCAGTAATTACAATGAATTATTCATTACTTATTGTGAATTATTAAATGTCTACTGAGCATTATTCAGTTACTTCTAAAATTATTCTGTATGTACTTTGTATTTTTCAGTATCTACTATGAATTATTGAGTAACTACTATGAAATATTCAGTATCTACTATGAATTATTCAGTAACTACCATGAAATATTCAGTATCTACTAGGAAATATTCAGTATCTACTATCTACTACTATCTAATATGTATTATTCAGTATCTACTTTGTCTTTTTCAGTATCTTCTATGAATTATTCAGTATCTACTATAAATCATTTAATATCTATTTTATTTTTCAGTATCTGCTAGCAATTGTTCAATATCTACTATGAATTATTCAGTAAGTACTATGAATTATTCAGTATCTACTATGAATTATTCAGTAACTACCATGAATTATTCAGTATCTACTATGAATATTCAGTATCTGCTATGCATTATTCAGTATCTACTTTGAATTATTCTGTATCTACTATGAAATATTCAGTATCTGCTATGAATTATTCAGTATCTACTTTGTATTTTTCAGTGTCTTCTATGAATTATCCGTAACTACTATGAAACTAATATGTAAGTTCTCAGAATGAGGAATTGAACTCTCTTATAAACTCTTTATGATTTATGATGTTAACTATGTTATGATGATAAGTATAATGTTAATAACTGGTCCTCCTGTAGATGTTAGCCGTTTAACACGTCCTCTGTGTCTCAGCTGAGTGATGGACGCTGAGTTTCTGGCCCGTGGGCTGCTGTATCTCTCTCTGGCTGTGTTTGGTGTTCCGGGAAACTGCGCCGTAATCACGGCCTTCCTGCTGGCGCTGCACCGCGAGGGCCGCCTCCTGCCGGCCGACTCCATCGTCCTGCACCTGGCGTCCACCAACCTGCTGGTGGTGGGTGTGCGCTGCGTGCTGGAAACACTCGCCACCTTCCGCATCGCTAATGTCTTCGACGACGCCGGCTGCAAGGGCGTCATCTTCGTCTACAGGTGATGTTAGAACAGTTATCTATTAAAGACAGATCACAGACATTAATGTCTTTGACACCAAAATGTCCTTTTCTCCTATTTTTGGCCTTCACTGGTAGAAGTTCACTTTTTTCACCTTCCCAAAATTTAGTTTTGTACTGGAGCTACAAGACTAATGTAGCTAACAAGTAATGGAAGCTTATGTGTAGCAGTTAGCACGATGCTAACTGCATGCCTAAATCATTACACATGATGTCTAAAACCGTTCCAAGGAAGTTATTGCCAGTTATTACCATTTTTGGCAACATAGAGTTAAAAACGTGGTATGAATTTTAATAAAAACATGTTAAGTGCTTGTTGTTATCCCACTATTCAGGTTTTGGTGTTTCAAAGACTTTTTTAGTGATGGTTTAAATGCTGAAACAATGAGGTGTTGACAAAAATGGTATTGTTTACTGGTATTATAGGATGTAAGTAAAGTTGAAATGTCTGTCAAATGTGTACTTGCATTTTTAAAATATAATCTGAGTACATATAGTGTAAAACACGGTGAATAAATATGTTCATTGATTTTTTTTAACATATTTAAAATTAAATTAGGTAAAATTAAAATTAAAAGTCATTTTATATGTAAATTTACAGTACATTACTGTTGACTGAGTTGCATCACGTTTACAGTTGTTATGTTACAGCAGTAGATTGAAGCTACAGCACAGTGATCTTGTGGTGCAGGTGACTGTGGAGTCACAGTGTGATGTTGCTATTTTGGCTGGAGAAAGCCAACTTACTGTTCTTCGCTTAATATTTTACCGTTTTTTGGTTCCATTTTCACAAATATATAAACGCGCACACAAATACACTCATATATTAGCAACTGCCTGGGATACCATAGCAACGGCCTAGCAACATCCGAGCAACCACCTGGGATACCATAGCAAAGGCCTAGCAACACTTGAGCAACCACCAGGGATACCATTGTAATGACCAGGCAACACTTTAACAACCACCTGGGATACCATAGCAATGGCCTACCAACACTTAAGCAACCCGTCTGGAATACCATAGTAATGGCCTAGCAACACTTAAGCAGCCACTTGGGATACCATAGCAATGGCCTAGCAACACTTAAACAACCACCTGGGATACCATAGCAATGGCCTAGCAAAACCCTAGCAACCACCTGAGATACCATAGCAACAGCCTAGCAACACTTAAAGAACTGCCTGGGATACCATAGCAAAAGCCAAGCAACAGCCCTAGCAACCACCTGAGATGCCATAGCAATGGCCTAGCAAAACCCTAGTAACCACCTGGGATACCATAGCAACAGCCTACCAACACTTAAAGAACTGCCTGGGATACCATAGCAAAAGCCAAGCAACACTTAAGCAACCACCTGGGATACCATATCAATTGCCTAGCAACACCTTAGCAACCACCTGGGATACCATATCAGTGGCCGAGCAACACTTAAGCAACCACCTGGGATACCATAGCAATTGCCTAGCAACAGCTTAGCAACCACCTGGGATACCATATCAATGGCCAAGCAACACTTAAGCAACCACCTGGGATACCATAGCATCTGCCTAACAGCAACGTAACTGCCTGGGACTCTATAGCAATAGCTTTCTCAAGACAACTTAAAGTGTGTTTACAAACTTTTCTGCTTCTAGTTTACTGTTAATATGGTACAGTAACTTATGGCCAGTAATTCACTGTAATTTTACAGTGAACTTCTTTATGGCGTAATCTCTAATAGACCTGATTCTGTGGTTTCTGACACTGTATGACTCACTGTTATCTATAAACATGAACTAAAATATGGGCCAAATTTAGGCTACAAGGCGGCTACTACTGTATTTAGCTTTGCGACAAAGTTTGCTAATTTTCAGCATTTTCACAAATATATAAACGCGCACACAAATACACTCATATATTAGCAACTGCCCGGGATACCACAGTAATGGCCTAGCAACACTTTTGTGTTACAGTTACACCGCGACCCAGAAGGATAAGCGGTTTAGATGATGTGTGTGTGTGTGTGTGTGTGTGTGTGTTACAGTTATTGGCCACTCTTTGGTGAAATTATAGTGATACTAAAATGCCATCATCATCCTACAGGACGTCCCGTGCGCTCTCCATCTGGCTGACCTTCGTGCTGAGCAGCTATCAGTGCCTGAGCATCGCGCCCCCTGGCTCTCGCGGGGCGACTGCCCGCTCTCTCTTCGCCCAGTATTTATGGGTCATCTTCCTGGCAGTGTGGGTCATCAACGTCTCCATCAGCGGCCCTTCTGTGGTCTTCTCCGTGGGGGCGAAGAACGACACCAAGCTGATGGAGAACAGCATAAACGTCCAGTTTTGTTTCGTCAGTTTCCCGTCCGCTTACACTAGAGACGCTAACGGCGCGGCTCAGACGGTCAGGGACGTCGTCCCGATGTCACTAATGACCACTGCTAGCTTCATCATCCTCATCTTCCTCTATCGCCACAGCCGACAGGTCAAAGGTCTCCGCAGTGGCGCAGGAGGAGGAGGAGGAGGAGGCGGCGCTTCAGCTGAGCGCCGGGCGGCAATTACCGTGGTGACTCTGGTGACGCTGTACGTGCTGATGTACGGAGTGGATAACGGGCTGTGGGTTTACACGCTAACGGTCAGGCAGACTATGTCGTCCGCGCTGCTCTCGGACCTGCGGATCTTCTTCTCCTCGCTCTTCGCCGCCATCAGCCCCATCATCATCATCATCTCTAATAAGAAAGTGAAGAAAGCACCTGCAGTGCGGCGGAGAGGAAAAGGCCGCGGCAGGACCCGAAACGACACTCTCGGCGGTTTAACGTACATCCACATGGCAGCGACTCGGAATTGAGTCGCACTCGACTCAACTCAGATCAACCTAAAGGGTTAATCAATATAAAGGCCCAAATCATGGAAAACCAGGTCTTTCTTGCTTTTTCTCACTGAACTCTGGAATAAAAGAGTTTGATGTCGTTTGTAAAGACTTTTTAAGTTTCGTATGGACTATATGGAAAAACACCCATTCGAAATTCACTGGTTTTGTGATGTCACAAAAAACAATGTGTCCGCCATTATTCAGCCTACAGCGGTTTAGCCCCGCCCATTCACACTGAAGTTATTAGGAGTGTTTCAGCCTGGACTACTTTCTGAAAGAGGCACGGCCTGTGGGGCAGCCAATCAGAGTAGAGCTCATTTACATATCGCTGTTGTTGGAAGAAAACCTCGAAAATCTCCATTTTTGTTGTTTTTTTTGACATAATTTGAAAAAAAATGTTAGCGTTTACATTGTTTACACATTCCATGATGAATGGACTTAAAGAAATTACCCAAAATTACTTGGAAAAACTTCTGGTTCCATTGACTTGCATTAAAAGTAGAGTAGGTTTTTTTCCTTCTTCTGTAAAGTTACCATTTTGGAGATACGAGTTATAATAATCTTAATGGGCACATATTCTGTTTTCTTGTACTTTATAAGTTCCTCTTATGATGTTTCTGTGCTTTTCTTACTCTGTTATAAAGACTGATATGTAAATGAGCTCTGTTCTAATTGGCTGTGCCTTATTCAAAAAGCAGTCCAGGCTGAAACACTCCTTATAACTTCAGGGTGAGTGGGCAAGGCTAAACTGGTTGGCTGAATGGATGGATGTATGTAAATATGTTGGTTTTTGTGACGTCACAGAAGGCTTTTATCATAGCTTGATTTAATTCTAAGGGGTAAAGGGAAGTTGGAAAGGTTGGAACGGTCACATAAAAATGAATTGGATCATAAAACCACACAAACGTTATAAGTGGGCCTCAGATGGAAAAATAAGATATGAGAATAATGTAGGATGGGCCTTTGAAGACTCAGCAAAGCCTGAGAAAAAACACAACTGATTAAAATAGGAGCACCAACCTTAATGACGTACATGAATAAAACCTTTTGTTTGCACCTTAAAACGTAATATTAATTCATTTATTTTAATCCGTTTATGGTGGAGGGGTACATATAGAGCATTGTGAGGCATAATAGCCCCCTCAAAAATTATCATATCAGATTTTCCACTATTTTCATCATCAGCATTCCATATAAGCTCAGAAGACTCGTGTAGGTTCACTGGTGGTTCTGGATAGTAAATAAAATGTCTATATTTGTGTTGTAGTCATGGGGACCCCTGGTTCCTATCACCACCACTGTAAAGACATCTGAACCATTTCACACCAAACCACTCTGAATCTCTCTGTTTACATCTCAAACACTGAATTAGGCAGAAATTGTCCCCTTTGACAACACAAGGGGTTTTATTGACTTGGTACATTAATACAGTATTCAGGTGTTGTGTGGCCGTCATAAGTGAGCGAATATCGAGTGTTTATCTATTGTTTGTCATGATATAATATTTTAAGGCTGTAAATCTTTGAGCTAGTGCTCTCATTAGCCACTAGAGGGAGACATTTACGCTGTGATTGGAGTGACTGTGAGGAGTGTTCTCAGGATGTTCCCTGGACGTTCTCTGGATGTTCTCAGGTGTTGTATGTAAGTCAGCTGTTCTGTTTGTCGTTTATGTGGTTTTGTTTGCTTTTCCTCATTTTACTCACCACAATCACTTCACTGCAGTAAGTCCATCCTTTCTAAAGGTGAACGGATGACGGACTGTATTTACCTGCTGCCCACAATTCACAGCTCTGATCATTTCTGTTATTTAATTTTAGAATTTAATGCACCCATCGGTTTCCCGTATGTTATTTTGTTATGTAAATGTTATTTATCTTCTGCCTCTTCATTTCTGAGCAGGTGATGAATCAGGCCCGGCCCCCCCTCTGCCCCCGCGGGGCCTCTAATGGTGTTGTTTTGCCTCTTTAATGGTCATTAACAGTTTGTGTGAGGTGTGTGAAACATCTCATGGGTAAATAATGGAAGTTAATTGCCTTGAGTGAGAATAAAGCCCAAAGCTCAGGGGAGAGACACCACTGTGTCTTAAAAAATAATAAAGACGTCAGTCATAAAACCCACTGATAGCTGCAGGTATGAGTCTGTGTGACTGTTGGTGGAGATTATAGATGGAGAAAGTCGCTCTAATCATGAATTTGAATAAGAATTCATTCTTAACAAACTGTCCGTCCAAAAGTGTCAGTGTTTCTTCTGAAATGAAAGTGTTAATAGTGAGTTTGTGCTGCAGGAACAGCCTCTACTCTTCTGGGAAGGCTTTGCTGTGAGGATTTGATTGAGCATTAGTGAGTTCAGGTACTGATGTTAGATGATCAGATGACCAGAGACCACAGTTGCTGGAGGGCTTTATACCCCTCTAGCCCACACTTGGCATTAGGCATGGTGACCATAGGCTCATGTGTGGCTGCTCCAGAGCTCCATTCTATTGGTCAGTGCTTTTCTATGGAGATTATACAAGTCTGCTTTAGGTGCACCTTAAAGGAAAATTCTGTTTTCTATGTTCTACATAAGTAAATGATTAAACTGAAAACAAAGTTCATTCAGAGTGGTTTGGTGTGAAACGCTCTGTTCTAGAGAATCTTAGAGTCAGAATTGTTCACAGTGGTGGTGATAGGAACCAGACGTCCACCTCTAAAAGCTCCCTCACAGAAAGTTCCTACATGAAATAGTTTTATAGTAGTTTTGAGAAGATTTTGGCCTTAAAATCCATTCATGGTGGAGGGATACATTCAGAGTGTTGTGAGGCAAAATAGACCCCAAAAAAACTGTATCATCGTCATTCCATATAAACTCAGAAGACTCGTGTAGTTTCACTGGTGGTTTTGGATAGTAAATAAAATGTCTATATTTGTGTTGTAGTCATGGCGACCCCTGGTTCCTATCACCACCACTGTAAAGACATCTGAGCCATTTCACACTAAACCACTCTGAATCTCTCTGAATTATGTAGGAATTTTGTGTAGAATTCCATTTTAAAAAAGCTGAATTCTGTAATTAGAACAGCTATCTGGACGCTTTTGGACATACTGGACATGTGTGTTAAAAAAGGTGGCTGTCATGCTGCTTTGTTGTGGTGGTGTTGGTGCAGATACTGGGCTGTGCTTTTTAAATAAGATGAAGGGTGCATATATATATATGTATATGGTGTGAAAAGAAAGATACATTTAAATATGATTTACTGCTAAATGTAAATGTAAATGTGCCCCTCCTTGCCCGCCCCAATGACATTTAATAACCTTTTACCATTAATAAATATAATAATTTCAATATGAATACTGATTAAACTGACAAAATTACAAATGAGTAATGTCAGAATTTTCCCTGACCCCTGTTATTGCCCTGTTGCAGCCCCCAGTATAAGAATGGATTGTAATGGCAGCGTTACTGCGTTACTGGGGTGTGCAGTAATTAATTAGTACTAATCAATTCATTCACTCAATCATTCATTAATAAATCACATCTTAGTTTGTAATAACCTTGGGCTGTTTCCTCCGGGGATCGTGATAATGAGGGTGATGAGGATGATGAGGATGAAGATTGGCCCATGCCTCATATTCTTCACCCCACTGAAATCTGATTGGTTAAAGACTCACAGACTCCGGTGGAATGAAGGATAGAAAGCATGGATGAGAGCAGCAGTGGAGGACAATCCATCCAACCGCAGTTCGGCCTTCTGCTTTTTTCTGCTGAGGATTCACAACAACACCTATAAATCAGACGTGCAGCTTCACTCTGAAATAAGGTCTTATATAAATACACCAACCCTTTAAAGTGGATAACACATAGTAGATACTGAATAATTCATAGTACATTAATAATAATAGTTGTGTGAGAGTGGAAAGTGTGAGACTGAAGAATGGAGAGTGGGAGAGTGTGGAGAGTATGATGGGGTGGAGAGTGTGTGGAGAGTGTAATAGTGTGGAGTGTGTGATTGTGAGAGTGTGTAGAGAGTATGAGAGTGTGTGGAGAGTGTAGAGTGTGTAGAGTGTGTAGAATGTGTAGAATTTGTAGAGAGTGGAAAGTGTGAAAGTATGTAGAAAGTGTGAGAGTGTGTAGAGAGTGTGAGAGTGTGTAGAGAGTGTGTAAAGAGTGTGAGAGAGTGTGGAGAGTGTGAGAGTGTGTAGTGAGAGTTTTAGAGTGTGGAGAGTGAGTGGAGAGTGTAAAAGTGTGTGAAGAGTATAAGAGTGTGTGGAGAGTGTGAGAGTGTGTAGAGAGAGTGTTAGAGTGTGTGTAGAGTGTAAAAGTGTGTGAAGAGTGTAAGAGTGTGTGGAGAGTGTGAGAGTGTGTGAAGAGAGTGACAGTGTGAGAGTGTGGAGCGTGTGTGGAGAGTGTGAGAGTGGAGAGAATGGAGAGCGTGAGTGTGAGAGTGTAGATAGAGTGTGAACGTGTGTAGAGTGTGAGAGTGTCTGGAAAAAGTGTGATAGTGTGTGAAAAATGTGAATGTGTGTAGAAAGTGTGTGGAGTGTGTAAGAGTGTATAGAGAGTGTGACAGTGTGTATAGAATGTGAGAGTGTGTGAGAGTGCATAGAGAGTGTAAGAGAGTGTAAGGGTTTGTAGAGTGTGATACCGTGTAGAGAGTGTGAGAGTGTGTAGACAGTGTGAGAGTGTATAGAGAGTGTATAGAGAGTGTGAGAGTGTGTGTAGGGTGTGAGAGTGTATAGAGAGTGTACGAAAGTGCGTAAAGAGTGTGTAGAGAATGTGAGGGTGTGTAGAGAATGTGAGCGTGTGTAGAAAGTGTGAGAGTGTGGTAGAGTGTGAGAGTGTGGTGGAGTGTGAGAGTGTGTAGAGAGTGTTTAGAGAGTGTGTGAGAGTGTGGTAGAGTGTATAGACAGTGTGAGAGCGTGTAGAGAGTGTGAGATTGTGTGAGTGTATAGAGAGTGTGTAGAGTGTGTGAGAGTGTATAGAGAGTGTGTAGAGAGTGTGAGTGTGAGAGTGTGTGATTGTGTAGAGAGTGAGAGTGCGTGAGAGTGTAAGAGAGTGTGAGAGTGTGGTAGAGTGTGGTGGAGTGTGAGAGTGTGTAGAGAGTGTGTGAGAGTGTGGTAAAGTGTGAGAGTGTGGTAGAATGTGAGAGTGTGTGGAGAGTGTAGAGAGTGTGAGATTGTGTGAGTGTACAGAGACTGTGTAGAATGAGGGTGTATAGAGACTGTAGTAGAGTGTATAGACAGTGTGAGATTGTGTGAGTGTATAGAGAGTGTGTAGAGTGTGTGAGAGTGTATAGAGAGTGTGTAGAGTGTGTGAGAGTGTGTAGAGAGTGTAGAGAGTGTGAGATTGTGTGAGTGTATAGAGAGTGTGTAGAGAGTGTGAGAGTGTGTAGAGAGTGTAGAGAGTGTGAGATTGTGTGAGTGTATAGAGAGTGTGTAGAGTGTGTGAGAGTGTGTAGAGAGTGTGAGTGTGTGAGTGTGTAGAGAGTGAGAGTGTGTGAGAGTGAGAGTGTGTGAGAGTGTGTGGAGAGTGTAGAGAGTGTGAGGGTGCTCTACATGATCAAACCTGCCGAGAGCCGGTCGTGTTCCTGCAGGTCAGACCTGCTAAAATGCCTCAGCGCCTGTAAAACATGTCCAGACAAGCAAACACACACTCAGAGACTCAGACTGTCTACAGTACCTCACCACCGTTTACACTCTCACTCACCGTTTACACTCCTCCAGCTCACACCTGTAAACAAACACAACAAGCAGCTAAACATAACAAACACAGACAAACAAACAAACAAACAGACAGAGAGAGCTGTGATCTCAGAGCGAAGCCGCTGCTGTCGCACAGCTAAAGTGCAGAAGTGAGGCGGTTTGTGCCGTGTGCAGTCTGGGTGGCCCTGCTCGGAAAAAAAGAAGAGAAACCACAACATTACACAATCAGAGACACAGAAGGAGAAGTGAAGACAGGAGAGAGAGAGAGGGAGAGAGAGAGGGAGAGGGAGAGAGAGAGAGAGAGGTAAAAGAGGGCATAAAAAAAACAGAGAAGCAGAAAGAGAAGTAGACAGAGCACGAAGGATTGTGAGAAGGGAGAGAGAGACAGATAGAGGTGGTGTAAGAGAGACAGAAAGAAGTACAGGGAGTAAAAGAGTGAACAGAGCAGAGAAATGGAAGTGAAAGAGGGCGGGAGAGAGAAATAAGGCAGAAGAGAAGTAAGAGAGAGAGAGGGAGAAAGAGAGGGAAAGAGAGAGAGAGAGAGAGAGAGAGAGAGAGAGAGAGAGAGAGATGTGCAGTAATCCACAGATCCGCTCGTTCTGTCTCTCTGTCTCTCTACCTGACTCAGGTGCATGCATTTAGGTGACTTCATAAACCAATGGGCTTGCAGGATACATAGTAAGCCACGCCCCCTCTCAGCACCGTTGCCCCCCCCCAGGTGGGCGGAGCTACAGCCAAGTCCTAAACCTCTGACACATTTCAGAGGAAAGCTGTTCAAACTCCAGTTGAAGCTCCTGAATTCAGATTTCAGGTCATTACAGAATAATTAATGAATTAAATAATTAAATAATGAAAAATTTTGTTTTTAACAAACTTTAATAGCTTGCAGCAGGTACAACTTCTTAAACTCTAAGCTTACTATTCAGTTATCCACTAACTACTATGAATGTAAGGGGTTACAGAGTCGTGTGCAAAAGTTTGCACACCCCTTGGTAAATGACTTGTATTTGTTGATTTTCTAAATGAAAATAAGTGAACACATTCTCTACAGAGGACACGCTGAAATATGGCATTTTTCTGAACATTTTAGTTCACAGTACCTGTTTATTTGCTGAGTTAAACACACTGAAAAAAAATAAAACCTAAAATATAAAATGTGCCGTAAGTTTTACACAGGGCACGTTTTACGTTTTATTTCTTCCTCCAGTGTGTAAAATTCAGCAAATAAACAGTAGTGGTGCATTAAAATGTGCAGAAGTGAGTCCTCTGTAGTCTTCACTTTTGTTTCATTTGTTGGTCAAATCTTGCATATGACTGTATATGTATAATATTCGGGGACTATTTTGCCTCACAACATCCTGCATGTATCCCTCCACCATGAATGGACCTTAAAAAAAGGCCAAAATCTTCTCAAAACTATTGTAAATCAATGTCAGGCAGTGTATTCATAACCGTGTAATAACTTTCTGTGAGGGAGCTTTTAGAGGTGGACGTCTGGTGTTCTATCCAAGGAACCAGGGGTCGCCGTGACTACAACACAAATATTTTATTTACTATCCAGAACCACCAGTGAACCAACACGAGCCTTCTGAGTTTATATGGAATGTTGATGATGGAAAATAGTGGAAAATCTGAAATAATAAGTTTTCTTTGGGGACTATTTTGCCTCACAGCGCCCTGCATGTATCCCTCCACCATGAATGGAGTTTAAGTTCTCAAAACTATCATAAAACAGTGTCTCAGTCATCAGGCAGTGAATTCATAACCATTTCATGTAGGAACTTTCTGTGAGGAGCTTTTAGAGGTGGACGTCTGGTTCCTATCACCACCACTGTGAACAGTTCTGACTCGGTAAGTTTATCTAGAACGGAATGACTCTGTTTACATCTTAACCATTTAATTATGCAGCAAATTGTGAAAAACTAGTGGAAATGTGGAGCGGAAAGTTCTAAAGGCCAGGTTCTTGTTCCTCTGCTGATAGATGCTGGATGTTCTAAGATGTTCCACTGCAGTTCTGTAGGTTATTCAGTACTCAAGCTCTTTGTTTGAGCTGCTACTTTTGTATTTCTTCCAAAAGGCGCTTTTGCTTTGACTACAGTCATTGTTTCTCAGCAGTGTGCGGTTCTCCTGCAGGCCGGGCTCAGTGTTCTCCACACTGCTCTACCCGGAGCGCTCGCCATTGATCTGCTGCTTTCATGATGTAAGACACTTCCAGAAGTTTCTGAAGGGCCTCAAAGCTGTGACCCTCTCTGAGATACACTGATCTATGAGCCCATCAAGAGAACACAGAACACCATTAGTGACTTTTGGACACCAGCAGGAACGTTTAATGGCCTCTGTGATGTTTCCAGCAGGCTGCTGAGGAGTCTGTGAGACAGTGAGGCAGCTGAAAGACGCTGAGGCAGGTCAGAACTTGCTTGCAGTGTTTGTGATGGAATTATCCAGTTTATGCACAAAGTTAAGCTGTTATGGAGAAACTGAAGAGGAAGTGTGTCACCCTCCTCCTCCTCCTCCTCCTCCGCTCCGCTCCGCTCCGCGCTCCTCTGAACCTGTTTCTGCGCAGCCTGTCTGAACTCGCCGCTCTGGAATGCATTCACTTTCTGCAAATGAATAGCTTCAGGGCTAAATGACTGTGTTTCTTCAGGAAAACACAGTGTATAACATGCATAGGCTCACACCACATTCCTCACTGACTGACCTGTTTAAAGAGCCCATATCAGGGAATTTCCCTCTCTTTTTAAATAAGAGAGTTTACTGCAGTATATAAGGGTCATTCTATGAAAATGTCTATTTTTGTATCCTAGCGTTTACAGATATATTACACTTTATTAAACATGTCAGGGTTACAATTTATTTTAAAATAAGACAAGAAGTTATTTTAACAACTACACCTTCTTGAACCACCAATTCAGCAATATTGGTTTTTGAATCAATCATACAGAATTCCAAGCACCACAGAAGAGCTCGTCCCCACAGTCATGTGTGAAGGCTGAGGCCATATTTTGAGGTAAAAACATGTTTTTCTGCAGTTTTAACTACAATAATCTATACATGGCTATGGATTATATGATTTAAATGACATAAAGAAAACAAATGCCAAATAAATATTATAAAATATATAGTGAACGTCCCCAGAAGTCGTGTCACTGGTGTTACTGTGTAAAAAAATCTCTTATTTTGAAATAAAAGTCCCACTGATGACATCACTGGACTTCCTTTTACCTGTTTTCTGAGGATCTATGAAGAAAAGCACATGGTGAGTCCACTGAGTCTTTCAGTTATCAGAGATTTTCTCATTCAGCTCATGATTTCATATGAAGCTTTTAGCTGAAGTCACTGGTGTGACCGACTTCACTCTGAGGTAACTGTGAAAAAATAGAATACAAATGGATTAAGTTCCATATTTTAGTGGATATTCCATGATTGACAACATGTGGTTTGATGCTCTGTAGCAGCCATTCTGTAAAATGCATTGTTCATTAAAATGTCTCTGGTGTTTCCTTTATAATGTGGAACACCAATGAGGATCAGTAACACCAGTGACTCCTATGGAGAGACAGAAGAGTGGACGTTTCTGTAGAATGACCCATAAACACTAATCAGGTTTATAAAGAGGTTTCTACTCCATACTGTCTGTACGTGGAAACTAAACTGCAAAAACTGCCCGTTTTAAAATCACTGCTTTTGTGACGTCATGAAAGCAAACATATATCTACTTATTCCGTCTACAGCAGTTCAGCTAGCAAACTCACAGTGAAGTTATGAGGAGTGTTTCAGCCCGGACTGCTTTCTGAATGAAGCACAGCCAATCAGAACAGAGCTCATTTACATATATCAGTGGTAAAGAAAAGAAAAAACAGTGTAACATATGAGAGTATGGGCTCTTTAAACAGGCCGACGTTGCCAACAAGAAAGTGCTGGAACAAAACCTTGTATCTCCTTTTTATAGCTTTTCATTTTTTACAGAATTTGAAAACAGCAGCTGTGTTAAAATGTGAGGGTGAATGGACCAATAGAAATGCTCCAAATCACCAGGAAAAATTGTAGTTCCTTTAAAAACGAACATTTTTACTACTTTATTATTATTATTATTATTATTATTATTATTATTATTATTGTTGTTGTTGTTGTTGTTGTTGTTGTTTGAACACACTTGAATATGTAATTTCTTTTGCCAAATTTTAGTGCACAATTTCTACTTATTTGCTGAATTTAACATAATAAAAAAAAACTGAAAATACAAAAGGTGCCATAACTTTTGCACAGGCCACACATTGCATTTTATTATTTCTAACATGTAAAAATCTGTAAATAAATTCTGGTTTTACTCCTAATTACATAGGTTGTGGTCAGAAGTGTCTGGTTATGATTCTGATGTGTATAAAACTGACCTCCCTGCAGACCCTGCAGTGGCTATCCTTGGATGGTCACCAGACATAGAGGCCTTTGGTCACTGCGAGATCCAGGCGATCTGCCATGGCATCACAATAGCTAAAAAATACAGTTTAATGGTCTGGACCAGAGAAATTATACCCAGGCTTGAGGCCTGGCTGAGTGAGCGCTGTGGTACAATATGGATAAGATCATATGGAGAAGATCAGATATGATCGTGCTGGGAAGTCTAGAAGATTTACAGACAGTTGGAATCTTCTTATCTATCTATATGACCAGCAAGGTGCAACAAGCAGTGCCTAAGTGGGTACAGGGCCGTCCATTTTGCAGAAAAGTGACCTAAATCTCAGAGTAGATAAACTGTCTGCCGAGTATGAGTATTAAACTAACCGCGTGTTTCTCTTTTAGGGTTTATTTCACCAGATCATTGCTCATTTTTACACATCCATAACTGCTATGCACCTTTTCCTTTCATTTGCTCCTTCCTCATCGCTCCATTCCTCCATAAACTGCTATCACTCTTCCATAAACTGATTCGACTCCAGCTGCCCTCTTTATTTTTATATAATTAATCATCTAACTTTTTTTCAGCTAAAAATACTTACCTACCTACACTAAATTAAGTGATAGTTTCAAACTGATTTTATTTCATTTAAGTCTCTCTCTGCTGGTTTAAACAGTAACATTACAAGCAGTCAAAACAAAAAATGAGATATATTTTACAATCTTAATGTGTTATTTGTGCTCATAAACTACAAGCTAGCTACATTTTTACCATAGTGGTGTTATATTTTAACTTATAGCATGTGTGCTGTGTACCTAAAACCTCAAGAAGTCAAAGTCACTCTGGTAGTCAGGGCTGTAGCGTCTCGTTCAGAGATAAACAGAGTGGGCAGTTCAGTCCAGGGCCGAACCACAGCTGTTCTGAGGTCAGCTGAGAACCTCTCACTGCTCACTGTGTACTTATGTGGCTTTTTTTCTACACTGAATCTCATAAAACTCTTTCAAAACCTCCTGAAACTACTGAGGTCAGGACCTCGGTGTTCTCATAGCTAGTTATGGCCTGAGTGGGTACCAAAGACGCAGATGTTTACAAAGAGTATAACTGTGCTGCTGAGCTGATGGGATATGTGGGAGTGATATATATATATATATATACACACACACACACACACACACACACACACACACACACACATATATATATATATTAGCAAATAAGCAGTAATTGTGTATTAAAATGTGCAGAAGTGTGTTCAATTATTTTCACCAAAACAAAACGTGTGAGGGGCGCCCAAACTTTTGCATATGACTGTAACTGAAGCTGAAGACATGAAACTGCAGAGGTTTGTTGTTCTTCTTATTATATTTATAGCATATAAATTCAAACTACGATTTTAAATACTATTTTAAATATTAATCCTTCCGTTTATACGTTTAATAAGGTACATTACACTATAGACTCACTAATATCAGATTCAGTTAAACTGTGATAAAATTCTGTAAGCTTTAACATTCATGGCTGCAACTTTCCCAAAAATCCACAGCAGGAGAGGTTAAATATCTCACTGTCGAAGCTCAGTGATCAGAGAAACGGACCAGAAGGAAAGCTGGCCTCCGTGTGAAGCAGTGAGCGCTTCACTCTGACAGAGCTAACAGACCAGCTGCTTTTGCAATCGGGGAGATATTATTTTTATTGCTTCCTTGTGAATTTAAAATGACTCATACGTTTCTCATATCTGTGCTTCCTTCTGTCACATTCTTGAGCTCTCGTCTGTGCTGTGACACGCCCAGAATACTGACCTCTGATTGGGCGAGAATGGTACAGCGATGAGGCGAACGTGGTGATATTATTTTGAACCTGTAAACACACCGAACTGACTTTATTCTAGTGTGTAACTTTAAGTAGCATGTTGTGGAAAAGGTAAACACACCTACAGCTGTGCAAAACTCAGAGACCCCCCTTCATTTACTGAATATTAACGGAAAATAACACAGAATCCTCAGCAGCTGAATCTGCTCTCAGCTGTGTGAGTCAGTGAGTCTCTCTACCTTTATTCCAGCTTCCATTCTGTTCAGAAGCCTCACTTTCAGCTCCTCAAAGAATCTGCAGACACGCCTCCAAAGTTCAGTCTTAGAAGCTGGTTGATGATTTTCTGAAGTAATCAAACACATTCAGTGGTGTTGAGGTCTGGACTCTGGGGTGGTCAGTCCATCGTTCAGCTTCTTTGTTTGATGTGTCCGTCTCCTTTTCTCAGTGAGGTTCTTCTTGACAGCTACACATCCTTTCAGACCCACAGCGCTGAGTCGTCTTCTCACAGTGGAAGGATGGACAGAAACACCTGTGGATGTTTTCAGATCTGATCAGCTTGATTTTCTCCTCTCTCTCAGAGATGAAAGCTTTAAGTGCTACTTATCTGATGGGGGCAGTTTTGGGGTCGACCAGCTCTTCCAGGTGGTTGTTAGGAGCCACATTCCAACGTAATTCTGTTTTTATGTGACCATTTTCCAACTTTTGTTTACATCTTTGAATTAAAGCGGCTGTTTTTGTTACTGTGCCCTTAAAATGTAAACGAGCTCTGCTCTTATTGGTTGTGCCTTTTTTCAGAAAGCAGTCTGGGCTGAAACACTCCTAACCTAACTGAATGGGCAGAGCTAAGATGCTGTAGGCTGAATAGGCAGATGTATGTAATATATAATATAATATATTATATGTTTGTGACATAAAATCAAGTTGGTTGGTTCTTCAAAGGTTCTTTAGTAAAGGAAATGGTTCTTTAGAACTGTGAATTCTGTATAGAACCTTTTCATGCTTAAACGGTTCTTTGCATGGTCAAATGGTTCTTCAGATTGATGGAGAATGTATTGTATACGGTTCTACATAGAACCTTTTTGAAAATGGTTCTGTATAGCACCAAATGTGTTACAAGCTTGGCATTGTAACAATAGCAGAACCCTTTTTGGTGCGATACAGAACCATACAGCACATTCTCAATCAATCTGAAGAACCATTTCACCATGCAAAGAAACATTGAAGCATGAAATGGTTCTTTATAGAACTCATGGTTCTAAATCCACAACTCCCTTTACTAAAGAACCCTTCAAGAACCATCTTTCTTAAGAATGTACATTAAACTCTTATTTCCTTCGCTCATTTTTCCGTTGTCTTTCTTCTGCCTTACGCAAGTGGACTATCTCACATCTGATCTCCTGAAAAATGAAGACGTTGTACTTAAAGCCTGTTTAGGCTGGAAATTATATAAGTGCCAGGTTCTCTCCGACTTCTAGTTTCTCTGCGTTCTCTCTGCTTTTTTAGGTGCTGAGATAACCTGCAGGCCCTGTGGCGCCGAGGCCTGTGATCTAGCAGCCTCTTCACAGGCGGGAGCGTGAGAGAGGGGCGATGTGTCTGAGCACGCTCAAACACTCAGCGCACGCAGTCCTGACTGTAATCACCGCTGTAACTGTGGAGCGGTGGGTGCTGTGCTTTTTACAACCACCCCATTTTTTTAAGGCCAATGTGGGCCATAAAAGTGCCGTGTTGTCTTTCCATTTATGGGCATTCGGTCTTTTTCCCCACCTAAGAAAAGCCTCTTGGGAAACCGCGAGGCTTGCAAGTGTGCTGACTTGCCCAGATTGGTTCTTAAAGGGCGTAACCGGCCGCTAACACCCCGGAGTCTTAGTGTTCCTATTCACGTCTTCTGTTAGCATTAACATGTTGTGAAAATGTTTGGATGAGGAAGCAAAATTCATGAAAACTGGTAATCAGATGAACATCTGTCAGTGTACTTCAATCACAGCACAGGTTTAGCTTGTTTTGTAGTTTTAGCGTTGAGCCAAAAATCTACATAAAACAACATAAATTATTACAACATCTAACAACATAAAAACAGCACACAAAATAAAAAAGCCAGGCACTTAAAAAAGAATTCCACTTATTTTTAAGTTTCCCTGCAAAATTAAATGGTTAAGACGTAAACAGAGTCGTTCAGAGTGGTTTGGTGTGAAATGTCAGAACTGTTCACAGTGGTGGTGATAGGAACCAGACGTCCACCTCTAAAAGCTCCCTCACAGAAAGTTACTACATGAAATGGTTATGAATTCACTGCCTGATGACTGAGACACTGTTTTATGATAGTTTAGAGAACTTAAACTCCATTCATGGTGGAGGGATACATGCAGGGCGCTGTGAGGCAAAATAGTCCCCAAAGAAAACGTATTATTTCAGATTTTCCACTATTTTCCATCATCAACATTCCATATAAACTCAGAAGACTCGTGTAGGTTCACTGGTGGTTCTGGATAGTAAATAAAATGTCTATATTTGTGTTGTAGTCATGGCGACCCCTGGTTCCCATCACCACCACTGTAAAGACATCTGAACCATTTCACACCAAACCAGCCTGAACCTCTCTGATTACACCTCAAACACTGAATTAGGCAGAAATTTAGAAACATTAGTGGGTTTCCCCTTTGAAGCTATGAAACCAGGGTCGTGTGCTGTCTAAAATAATAAAAACCTGCGCTGCTGTAAACAGGAACACAAGCTAGGCTTCACCTATTTATGCTAAGTTGAAGTTCAGATGAAGATTGTAACAGAGAGACTTTAATATTCTGTAAGCTGGTGAAAGTTTTATTCCTTTCTCCTGCATTAAGTTGCGCTCTTACATCGTCCAGGCAGGCCCGGGCGCGCTGAGGAGCCCCGACCCCGAGAGACAAAACAGCAAATAGTGTAAAATTAAATAAACAATAAAAATATAAACGGCTGCAAGCTTCATCACGTCCTTCTGCTACAATCAGTACTCGGCGGGAATCATGGGGGCGGAGGTTGTTTGTCCACCCGGTCGTCTCCTTGGTAACCAAGCAGAGGAATTTCAGACTTGAAAAGCTGGCAAAAATGTTGACACCTTAACAGTTTATGATTGGGAGGTTAAAATAGTCAGTTTGTGAGGTCAGACCATGCATTCAACATGGTGGTGGTAGTATGAGGGAAGGCTTTGAGGGAGGGGGAGATCTCTGAGAACCTGGAGTTCTGGGCAGCTTCTGTCTGTAGCTAGAAGGCCGGACCCCCTCATAGCTGTAGTAGGACTGATGTAGGACTGAGGAACAGGGAGGAGATGGGTGGTGGTGGGAACTGTGAACACTTCGTCACGGGAGTGGAAGGTGAGGATGTTAATTTATAGGACGTTAGATTGGACGAAGGAGAGGTTTCAGCCATGCTCCTCCCCCCAAAACTTCAGTTATAGCATAACTACATATATGTTAGGCAGCCTTGAACTGAATCTCAACCGGATAGTAACCAAAGGGAAAGTCTGATTTTTCTAAATATCTGCATAATTAAATGGTTAAGATGTAAACAGAGTCGTTCAGAGTGGTTTGGTGTGAAACGCTCTGTTCTAGATAAACTTACCGAATCAGAACTGTTCACAGTGGTGGTGATAGGAACCAGACGTCCACCTCTAAAAGCTCCCTCACAGAAAGTTCCTACATGAAATGGTGATGAATTCACTGCCTGATGTCTGATAGTTTTACCATCATCAACATTATACATTCCATAAAGACTCATGTAGGTTCACTGGTGGTTTTGGACAGTAAAAAATATATCACTATTGTTGGAAGAAAACCTCGTATCTCCTTTTGACATTTTTCAATTTCTGACATTGACATTTTTTTGACATTTTGAAAATACCTGATACCCTTTACATTGTGTGTAAATTTCATGATGGATGGACTAAAAGAAACGGCCCAAAACGACTTGGAAAAAAGTCTGGTTCCATTGACTTACATTAAAAGTAGAGTAGGTTTTTTCCTTCTCCTGTGAAGTTACCATTTTGGAGATACGAGGTTTTCCTCTGACAACAGCGAAATATTTAATTGTATATATATTTAGAAGTAATAAGTGTATTTTATTTAGTGCTGTGCATTAGCACTGTTTATTTTGGGAAAACTGGGGGGACCACCGCTCTGGGCAAGTGTGCTCACTGCCCCCTAGTGTGTGTGTTCACTGGTGTGTTCACTAGTGTGTATGTGGTGTTTCACTGCACGGATGGGTTAAAATGCGGAGGTGAAATTTCCCCATTGTGGGACGAATAAGGGTCACTTCATTTTTCTGCACAGTCACTCATTCTTTTCTTTTACTTTTTTATGATTTTGTATATAAGGCAGGCCAACATTGCTGAATGGATGCTCATTTTGTTGATTTGTTGACCACCTTAAATGACAATAGCAATTTAGTAGGTTAATTAAACAAAATTCTGGGGGACGATTTCCCAAAACAGTTGTCCAACAAACTTGGTGGAATTCCTCTCTAAATCTCCCAGTGCAGAGTGGATCATGGTGTTAGAGGTTAAGGTCAGTACAGAACGTGCCAGCAGGGGGCGACAAAGCTCTTTCCACAAGATCCACTTCTCCATGTGGCTTTCACTGAGTTCCAAGAGTGTTTTGGACAGACATGCATGATGGTTTTATTCCAGTTAAGCATCTTAAATTCAGCTGACCATTAAAAATGGATTCTGACAACCTCTATTTTTACTGTACACACACACACACACACACACACACACACACACACATATTTATATATGCACACCGACTGGCCACTATGTGAAGTCCATCTCCTTGTTTCTACATCCACTGTCCACTTTGTCTGCTCCACTGACCGTATAGTTTCACTCTGTAGTTCTACAGTTACAGACTGTAGTCCATCTGTTTCTCTGCATACTTTGTTACCCTGTCTTTCAGTGGTCAGGACCCCCACAGGACCCCCACAGAGCAGGTACTATTTGGGTGGTGGATCATTCTCAGCACTGCAGTAACACTGACGTGGTGGTGGTGTGATAGTGTGTGTTGCGCTGGTGTGAGTGGATCAGACACAGCAGTGCTGCTGGAGGTTTAAACACCTCAGTGTCACTGCTGGACTGAGAATAGTCCACCAACCAAAAACATCCAGCCAACAGCGTCCTGTGACCACTGATGAAGGACTAGAGGATGACCAACACAAACTGCAGCAGCAGATGAGCTATCATCTCTGACTTTACATCTACAAGGTGGACCGACAAGGTAGGAGTGTCTAATAGAGTGGACAGTGAGTGGACACAGCGTTTAAAAACTCCAGCAGCACTGCTGTGTCTGATCCACTCACACCAGCGCAACACACACTAACACACCACCACCACGTCAGTGTTACTGCAGTGCTGAGAATGATCCACCACCCAAATAGTACCTGCTCTGTGAGGGTCCATGGGGGTCCTGACCACTGATGAACAGGGTAACAAAGTATGCAGAAACAGATGGACTACAGTCTGTAACTGTAGAACTACAGAGTGAAACTATACGGTCAGTGGAGCTGATAAAGTGGACAGTGAGTGTAGAAACAAGGAGGTGATTTTATTTTAATTAGGTGGCCAGTCATATATATATATAGTCTGCTGAATGGTCCACACTGAAGTGTGTTTAGGCTCAGTGGTGTGGGGGTCTGCACCTCCACTGTTGTTCTAGGTGGTGTTTCTGGTTTGTGAGCTGTTTCATCACAGTGTGAGTGTGTGGGTGCTGAGTCTGTGGTGAGAGGTTAGAAAACCTGAGACAAAATCTGCCCTCCAGCCACCATCAACATGCCTTCAGTGGAGAGGGAGGATCTACAGAGCAGTTAAAGTCACAAATCACCGTCTGTGCACTCTTAAAATAGGTGGTGCTTTAAGAGTTCTTTATTAAAGGCAAGGGTTCTTTATTAAAGGGTCCTGGGGGGTCTGGGACCCCCTAATTAACCTCCTGGACCCCATTAATGTCTCAAAATCCTAATGCAATCCCTGAAAAATAAACTTATTATGCTGAACGTTAGCTATAATTAGCATCGGTATCTCAAGCACGTCGGTAGCTGTTAGGACACGGCGTTGGTTCATTTTCCTGCCATGCTGCTAGCAAAGTTCCCACCATGAGTCAAAACAGCTGTTCAGATTTTCTCATAATTGCTCGTGGGGGCCCCCTAGTGGCTCGGGCCCCTGGGCACGCACTCATAAAAACCACTGGATGATCCGGGCCTCCAGAAGAGGAGATGAGGAAGATCTCAGTTAATGTGAGGAAGAGCGCAGAACCACACAAGAACAGAGACTTTACAGAAGAACAACTGTTACACTAAATATTTTGATGCTCTTGAAGCCTCAGCGCTGCTGTGGTGAGTGAGTTAGCAGCCAGACAGCGCCGGGACCCCTGAATACCCCTGGGTTCTCTGGGTATTTCGCACACCGTTTAAAGGCTATGGTTATATTTAGAACTGTGACGACTCGAAGAGCCATTCAAATGTACACATGGTTCTTTTCTATATTGGAAAACTTGTTATGGTTTCATGTGGTGTACATGGTGTATATGGTTCTATGGTATATGAATCTTTAAATGAATTTAAATGAATCTTTTTATGAATCTTTAAAAAATGGTTCTAGATAACACCAGAAAATGGTTCTACTCTTGTTACAAGTCATAGAACACTGAATTAGGGAGGATCTATCTGAATGTTTTCTCTCCGTGATATATGAGGGAGGTAAATGGAGGTAAACCTGATTTTATTGGTCATTAGTATTATTTTGCGCAAAAATCAGTTCGAATTTTTTTTGTAACCTAAAAGTCATCACATTTTAGAAAGACTATTACAGGAAAACAAGAATTTAGTCTTTTAAATTATACAATCTGATAGTTTGTATGTTGCCTATTATTGCTGTTGAGCTATTATTGTTTTTCCAGATAGAATTAGACTCCTAATAGAATTAGCTTCCTTATCAAATTAGACTCCACATAAAATTAGATGCCAGCTAGAATCAGCTTCTAGAAAGAAGTAGAGTTAGCCTCCATATAGAATTTTCCTGTACTGTAGCCAGTATTAATACTTCCTATTATAAAAAGCAGCAAAGACAATGTCATCATGAATGTCATTGCTGAATCACCGAATCATTAAAATGGACAGTTTGAGAGAATTTGATTCAGTAAAGTCAGTCAAGCTTCCTGTCACTGCTATCGGTATGGATATTGAAAGAGCGCCACCTCCTGGTGAATGTGAGCAATCACAGCTTGACAGAGTCCTCACAGTAGAGCAGCGTGTTCAGTTCAGTAGAGCAGGCTGTTCAGTTCAGTAGAGCAGGCTGTTCAGTTCAGTAGAGCAGCGTGTTCAGTTCAGTAGAGCAGCGTGTTCAGTTCAGTAGAGCAGCGTGTTCAGTTCAGTAGAGCAGGCTGTTCAGTTCAGTACAGCAGCGTGTTCAGTTCAGTACAGCAGGCTGTTCAGTTCAGTAGAGCAGCGTGTTCAGTTCAGTAGAGCAGGCTGTTCAGTTCAGTAGAGCAGGCTGTTCAGTTCAGTAGAGCAGGCTGTTCAGTTCAGTAGAGCAGGCTGTTCAGTTCAGTAGAGCAGGCTGTTCAGTTCAGTAGAGCAGCGTGTTCAGTTCAGTAGAGCAGGCTGTTCAGTTCAGTAGAGCAGCGTGTGTTCAGTGGGTTTTCTGCTGGTGTAGATGGGATTTCTCTTAATGAACTGGACTGTGACTGCCGGCCGCACACACTGCAAAAAATAGATATTTTGGCAAGAGAAATCATTTAAAATTTAGTCTTTACACCTAATATTTCTCATTACGAGCGTACTGTATGAATATTATACCATTAATCAACATATTTCCAAGCAAGTAGAAATGTGTAGAGGTAGATTAAATAATTGTGTAATAATTTTTCAACAAACTTAAGATATAACAACAAAACAACAACAACAACAACAACAACAACAACAATAATAATAATAATAACAATAATAATAATAATCAATATAGAGATCAGGGATTAGAAAGTTAAATAGTAAAAACATATCAGATGCTAAAAACATGTGATGAACAATTAACATTACAACAATATAGTAACTTAATAAATGATATAAAATAAGGATAAATAAAAAATATAATTAATGAAATAAATAAAGAAATGTAAGATGTAAAACAATAGCTTGGCAATATTAAAATAAATAGAATTAGAATAAAAAACATACCAAAATCACTTTAAAAGTTAACTAAAATATTAATAATAATAATAATAAGAAGAAGAAGAAGAAGAAGAAGAAGAAAATTGATTTGTATAAACTTATATACATTTTAGCCTGGACTGCTTTCTGAATGTTGAACAATACAGGCCAGCCAATCAGAACAGAGCTCATTTACACATATCAGTGGTAAGGGCACAATAAGAAAACCAGCCTGTTTCATTGTAAGAGATAAAGAAAGGCTGAATTGTTTAACTATGTCTGTTTTTGATTAGGGCGGCACGGTGGCGCAGTGGGTAGCGCTGTCGCCTCACAGCAAGAATGGCCTGGGTTCGATTCCCGGCCGGGTGACCAGGGTCATTTCTGTGTGGAGTTTGCCTGTTCTCCCCGTGTCTGCGTGGGTTTCCTCCGGGTTCTCCGGTTTCCTCCCACAGTCCAAAAAAAAACATGCAGTCAGGCTGATTGGACGTGCTAAATTGCCCCTAGGTGTGACTGTGTATGTCTGTCTGCCCTGTGATGGACTGGCGACCTGTCCAGGGTGTATCCTGCCTTCCGCCCAATGACAGCTGGGATAGGCTCCAGCACCCCACCGCGACCCAGAAGGATAAGCGGTTTAGATGATGTGATGTATGTATGTGTGTTTTTGATTAATCATAATTGGACTCTAGAGTCAGGAGTAAAAGGACTGATATTGGATAACGGCCCTTTAAATGCTAATTTTGTGGCCGGAATGCCCCTTTAATGATACTCAACTGTAAAGATTTAAAGAGACTACGCTTTAGGTGGAAACAGCTGTTACTGTTATGAAGAAAATAAAAAAAATAATCTCTTATGCTCCAAATCCAGATGTTGATCAGGTTTGTACACTGAAACTGCAGTCCTATCATGGAGGACCCTGTTCTTGCTGTAGCTGCTGATAGACGTGTTTACAGATTCCAGCTCACGTCTGTCTATCGCTGATATAAGGCAGTAATGGATCTCACTGCTTCTGATCATTAAAGCGATTACATTTCAGTCATTAACAATCAATTACGAAGAATAGAGCATTGACAGACACCCGTATCCAATCAGTGCTGATTAGCATATCTGTTATGAATCTGTATGCAGTAATGTCTTCTGAGTTGTTTGGGTGATTAAATCCTGATCAGACTGTCCGTCTGTGGGATTCTGCGTTAGCCGAAGCTCGTTGGGATGTCTGGCTAAAAAGTTTTAAGTGGTTATTTTCTTAAAGGGCTGTTTTCGTCCGTCATTAATTGCAGGCCGTGTGTGAAGATGGATATGCTAATGAATATTTCTGCATTTCTAATTGGAAAATTAGATCAGGCTCTGTGGCATCAGTGGCTGGTAATCAGAGGAGGAAATTGAATGGAAATTTCCATTAAGAAGTTGCTCCAACATGCAATTTCGGGACGTGATTTCCCCGGAGGGAGCGAGGATGGAGGACACAAGCGGACTTGGACATGACCGGAAGGGTCAAGGATAAACATCCAGCTTCTCCCATGATGCTCCGCTGCGGCGTATAGGTGAAGAGGAGGCGTCTTTGTTAAATGCTGCACTTTACTTCAAGGATGGTAAAATGAAGATGTCAGTGGTGATAAATTGTTGCAGTAGCAAAGCTTCTCAACCCATCTGTTATACTGTCAGTGTGTGTGAGAGAGTGTGTGTGTGTGTGTGTGCGTTAGAGTGTGTGTGTGTGTGTGTGTGTGTGCACATGTGTAAAAGTGCTGCTACTCTGTATCTGAGCCGCCTCCCAAAGAGTCTGCCGTGTACAGTGTGGCTAAAAATGACCTCAACCCAGCTGAACTGCCTCTATACAACCTTTATACCATTAAAGGGCCGATAGTCTGGAACCCTAATGGAAGTGTGATGTAGCCTGTAAACACAGGTAAAGTGTCAGAACATACCGTTCCCACCTCAGTCCACACAGTGCTTTTATGAACACTAAAACTGAGCAAAATCGGACCACCTTACCTAAACAACATGCAGTCGTGAGCAAAAGTTTGTGCACCTCTGGTCAAATTTCATATTGCTATTGATTGTCAAACTCAGGGGTCGGCAACTCAAACGAAAAGCCATTTTGTCCTTTCAAAAAGAATCAAACCACCTTGGGAGCCACAACATTAATGTCTCAGTATGTGTGAATGTGTTAGTATAGGAAAAAATACAATATCAACGAAAACACAGCAAAAAAAACAGACTTACTTTGCTCTGCTTTAAACTTTTCTCGCATCTCCAGCAGGAAACCTTTCCGCATATGTGGAATAGCTTATTATAAAATGTCTCTCAACATTCTCGACTATTTACGAGGCTGAAGTCGCTTCTCATTCGCCAGCTCCTTGTTCGAATTTTCCTGTTCCAACTATTAGCCCAAAAAAAGGCCAATAAAGCTTGGGACTGTCCGAAGTTCACTTTGTTCACTTTGTTTTTTGCTGAGTGCCACTACAAAGTCCTGTGTAAAGGTCAGTGGGTTTAGTGGGCATGACGATCTGAAGATCAACATAACAAGACCTCTGACACAAAACAAAGCCATCTGGTCAAGTTTGTTGCAGCTACTACGTCCATTTGGATGACAAAAAAATAACATAGCACACTGTTGTTACACACTGTGGGGGGCAACTTGCGTTGTTGTGATGTCATAAAAACCAATACATTTGTTCGTATCCACCTATTCGTACAACAGCTGTTTAGCCCCGCCCACTCACGCTGAAGTTATACAGTGTGTCCCAATTCAGGGGCTGCATCCTTCGAAGGACGTGGTCTATGAAGGCGTGTCCTTCGTAGACCTGCAAAGTCTGAACCGAAATGAGACCTCTGCTGACGCCGCCATGTTCTCGGATCCTCGCCGGCACACAGTGAACCTGGAACCTTCGTTGCCATGGAAAAGAAGGACACCTTTCTCGGCCACATATGAAGGAGCCTTCGAAATGGGACAGCCTAGTCGCGCCGCTGTGACACAATCGGCCTTCAAATGCAGCCTCTGAAGGACGCAGCCCCTGAATTGGGACGTAGCTATAAAGAGTGTTTCGGTCAGGGCTGCTTTGTAAACCAGGCGCAACACAAGGCAGCCAATCAGAACAGAGCTCATTTTAAAGGCACAGTAACAAAACCAGCCTGTTTAATTGTAAAGATTTAAGAAAGGTTGGAAAAAGATCATGTGATTATGAATAACAACTGTTGTTTGGTAAATAAAACCACACAAAGGTTATAAGTAGACCACCAGGGGTGGGGAAAGGGGGGGGGGTAAAACACAGAAGAATGTAGGATCTGGGCCATTTAAGTTAATGACAGGAACACGCTGAAGTCACGCTACAGAAACGCTAGCTGCCTGCCCGCTCCTATAAAACTCCAGCACCCCCGACTGCAGCGCTGTCATTTTACATCAGAGATGGAAGATGACTCACTCTGACAGACGGAGCACTGAGAGGCGTATATATAGCATCTGAATGTGACACAGCAGAACTCTTAACGCACAAAGCAGCCAGTCTCAGAGTGGCTAACGTGATAGCACTGCTGCTCCTCTGACAGCTCACATTGACCCCACACAGAGGAAATAAACCACTGCGGTTTTTTATCAGACCTTAGATATTTACAAGGATTGTGTTCTGATCCTTTGGTCCTGTAACAATGTGGGTATCAGTCCAGAAACTGATTAGCAGAGGCGAGTAGAGCAGATGGGTCCACGGTGAAACAATAACAGAAATAAAACAGAACACAAACAGGAGAAAAACAGAACTAAACTTAAAAGAACACAACCAGAACCAAAACAAGAAGATAAATGAAAACAGGCAAAAGCAACAAAGGAAACGTCAACATCAAACAGGAACATTAACAATACAAGACAATGAGTGTGTACATGCACCCAATAATCCAATCATAGTCAGATTTCTGCAGTTATCTGATTCATTTAAATGGTTGTGTAAACAGCACACTCTGATTTCTTAGATTGGAGTGAGGTCTAGAAATCTGATTAAGAAATCTGATAAAGAGGCTGGATTTTAGCTCAGTAATCAGATTTCTCAGTGCATGTGAACTCTTACTCTGATTTCTTTCGGATTTCTCAGTCTGAGCATGTGCAAAACAGATGGCGGTACCGAAAATAAGTGAGCAGCGTCGCACGCAGCAAAGCACTTTTGGAGTGACGCTGAAACCAAACACGAAATAAAGGATTTAAATATTCTTCATCTTCTAGATGATGTATGTTCATATTTTCAGGTAAAGTGGTGCAATTGTTTTTTTTTTAAAAGGCGCAGCTTGAAGTTTGTGTTTTACGTTATGTTTACGTCGCGTCTTCTTCTGTGAATTAATTGGCTGGTTGTAATGCATAAATCCAATTACTGTCTGACTCATGTAGACCCGGAATTTCCCCATTATCTGGTTACTCAAGTGCATGTAAACGTGTTGACGGGATCACTGACAAAATCTGATTTTCTGCAGGTTTATATTATAGGATTATTAAGTGCATGTAAATGCGCTCAAAGAAACACACAAACACAGGGGTATAAATAAACTGAAACACCTGAGACTGCAAACAACTGACAGGCGAGACAGATGATGAGAAGGCAGGACTGGGGAGGAGACAAAGACCAAAACAACAACAAAAGCACATGGATCAAGAAAACATAGGCTCAAACAGAGAAAGACAAGAAAAGGGCAAGACAGGATGTTATAGATCTATTTAATCCGGGGCATTAACTGAGATAACTATGTACAAAATCATCATTTATAGGGTACTTTCTATTGGGGGGTGTCTTGTTTTACATGCACAAGGTGGGTGTTTCCAATAAAGTGGCCAGTTAATGGAAGTACAAGGTAGGAGTTTCTAATAAAGTGGCCAGTTAGTGGAAGCACAAAGTTGGTGTTTCTAATAAAGTGGCCAGTGAGTAGAAGTACAAGGTAGGTGTTTCTAATAAAGTGGCCAGTGAGTAGAAGTACGAGGTAGGTGTTTCTAACAAAGTGGCCACTAAGTGAAAGTGCAGAGTGGTGAAATGGTTCTTCAGATCGATGGAGAATGTGCTGTAGATGGTTCTATACAGAACCTTTTTGAAAGTTGGTCCTTATGGCACCAAAAAGGGTTCTGCTATTGTTACAGTGTCAGGCTTGTTACAATCGAAGAACCGTTTTGGTGCCATATAGAACCCTTTTCTAAAAATGTGAGTGTGTGTTTGTTTGTATGTGAGATATGAAATCTGTAATCTTCTCTCTGCTGCTGCAGCTCATTACAACCTGCTGTCTCTCCTCAGTTGAAATTGGAGGGGCGACGGCCTGTGGACGTCCACTCTGTGATATAATGTCAGAGGTCGGGTGTTGTGCCTCTGTCCGAGTTTATAAAGCGGCTGACCTGCACCTCGGTCAGGCTTTTTCATCACACAGCGGCTTATTGAGTGCAGAACCGCACTCTCTATCTGTCACACACCAGCGTCTGACCCGCTGACAAATTATCTCATTTCCTGACGCTGACCGCTCTGCGCGTGTGATGAGAGAGAATCCTCAGCGGATCTGACACACAGCATGCATTAGAGTCTGTCTGCTGTCACAGCCAACAACGTTCACATCATTTCATTTGTTTCTTCTTCAACGTCGCTAAGAACACGATAGATATATTACAGTTATCTGTCTACTGTAATACGCTTTATAACCGATCCTGGATCTGTGCGGACGTTCTACTGTAATACGCTTTATAACCGATCCTGGATCTGTGCGGACGTTCTACTGTAATACGCTTTATAACCGATCCTGGATCTGTGCAGACGCTCTACTGTAACACGCTTTATAATCGATCCTGGATCTGTGCAGACGTTCTACTGTAATACGTTTCATAATCGATCCTGGATCTGTGCGGATGTTCTACTGTAACACGCTTTATAATCGATCCTGGATCTGTGCGGACGTTCTACTGTAATACGTTTCATAATCGATCCTGGATCTGTGCGGATGTTCTACTGTAACACGCTTTATAATCGATCCTGGATCTGTGCGGACGTTCTACTGTAATACGTTTCATAATCGATCCTGGATCTGTGCGGATGTTCTACTGTAATACGCATTATAATCGATCCTGGATCTGTGCGGACGTTCTACTGTAATACGCTTTATAATCGATCCTGGATCTGTGCGGACGTTCTACTGTACTACGCTTTATAATCGATCCTGGATCTGTGCGGACCTTCAACTGTACTACGCTTTATAATCGATCCTGGATCTGTGTGGACGTTCTACTGTAATACCCTTTATAATCGATCCTGAATCTCTACGGACGTTCTACTGTAAAACGCTTTATAATTGATCCTGAATCTCTGCGGACGTTCTACTGTAATACGCTTTATAATCGATCCTGGATCTCTGCGGACGTTCTACTGTAATACGCATTATAATCGATCCTGGATCTGTGCGGACGTTCTACTGTAATACGCATTATAATCGATCCTGGATCTGTGCGGACGTTCTACTGTAATACGCTTTATAATCGATCCTGGATCTGTGCGGACGTTCTACTGTAATACGCTTTATAACCGATCCTGGATCTGTGCGGACGTTCTACTGTAATACGCTTTATAATCGATCCTGGATCTGTGCGGACGTTCTACTGTAATACGCTTTATAATCGATCCTGGATCTGTGCGGACGTTCTACTGTAATACGTTTCATAACCGATCCTGGATCTGTGCGGATGTTCTACTGTAACACGCTTTATAATCGATCCTGGATCTGTGCAGACGTTCTACTGTAATACGTTTCATAATCGATCCTGGATCTGTGCGGATGTTCTACTGTAACACGGTTTATAATCGATCCTGGATCTGTGCGGACGTTCTACTGTAATACGTTTCATAATCGATCCTGGATCTGTGCGGACGTTCTACTGTACTACGCTTTATAATCGATCCTGGATCTGTGCGGATGTTCTACTGTAATACGCATTATAATCGATCCTGGATCTGTGCGGACGTTCTACTGTACTACGCTTTATAATCGATCCTGGATCTGTGCGGACGTTCTACTGTAATACGCTTTATAATCGATCCTGGGTCTGTGCGGACCTTCAACTGTACTACGCTTTATAATCGATCCTGGATCTGTGTGGACGTTCTACTGTAATACCCTTTATAATCGATCCTGAATCTCTGCGGACGTTCTACTGTAAAACGCTTTATAATTGATCCTGAATCTCTGCGGACGTTCTACTGTAATACGCTTTATAATCGATCCTGGATCTGTGCGGATGTTCTACTGTAATACGCTTTATAATCGATCCTGGATCTCTGCGGACGTTCTACTGTAATACGCATTATAATCGATCCTGGATCTGTGCGGACGTTCTACTGTAATCCGCATTATAATCGATCCTGGATCTGTGCGGACGTTCTACTGTAATACGCTTTATAATCGATCCTGGATCTGTGCGGACGTTCTACTGTAATACGCTTTATAATCGATCCTGGATCTGTGCGGACGTTCTACTGTAATACGCTTTATAACCGATCCTGGATCTGTGCAGACGTTCTACTGTAATATGCTTTATAATCGATCCTGGATCTGTGCGGACGTTCTACTGTAATACGCTTTATAACCGATCCTGGATCTGTGCAGACGTTCAGTAACTCAGACAGAGCTGCGGCTCATGTGTCTCAGTTCTGCTCAGGGAAAACTGGCTTACAGCCTTTTGAGAATCAAACCTAAAGTCACTCAGAAACACCATAAAATACTGTACAATATGCAGCTTCATTGTTTTAGTGTTAAATAGCGTATTACATTTGTTACATTGCGTTGTTTCATATAAAGTGGCGAGTGAGTGGAAGCACAAGGTGGGTGTTTCTAATAAAGTGACCATTAAGTGGAAGTACAAGGTGGGTGTTTCTAATAAAGTGGCCACTAAGTGGAAGTACAAGGTGGGTGTTTCTAATAAAGTGGCCAGTTAGTGGAAGTACAAGGTGGGTGTTTCTAATAAAGTGACCATTAAGTGGAAGCACAAGGTGGGTGTTTCTAATAAAGTGACCATTAAGTGGAAGTACAAGGTGGGTGTTTCTAATAAAGTGGCCACTAAGTGGAAGCACAAGGTGGGTGTTTCTAATAAAGTGGCCAGTTAGTGGAAGTACAAGGTGGGTGTTCCTAATAAAGTGGCCACTAAGTGGAAGTACAAGGTAGATGTTTCTAATAAAGTGGCCAGTTAGTGGTAGCACAAGGTGGGTGTTTCTAATAAAGTGACCATTAAGTGGAAGTACAAGGTGGGTGTTTCTAATAAAGTGGCCAGTTAGTGGAAGTACAATGTGGGTGTTTCTAATAAAGTGGCCAGTTAGTGGAAGTACAAGGTGGGTGTTTCTAATAAAGTGGCCAGTGAGAGTGTGTGTGTACGTTCATGGCTGTGAGCGGGACCACCTGGCTGACGGCTCAGCTTTATGAATCTCCATAATGTTCAGTGATGCAGTTACACACACAGTCAGCTGCTGCTGCTCATTAGCTGGATGAGTTTGAATGACTGATTGATTCACTCAGTCATTCAGTGCCAGCAGACTCTACTAGAGGGTATGAATATTTAAAAGGCCCATATATTGAAAAAAATAACCGTCCTCACTTTTTGAATTCATTGTTTTTATGATGTCAAGGACACCAACTCATTTACATACATCCACCTGTTTACACCTACAGCTGTTTAATTGAGATGTTCATAGCAGCTGGAGTTTTTAAAGGGTGTAAAAAAATAAAAAGCGAACGATGGAATTACGGTTTTAATATGACAGCAGCATCGTATGTACAGACGCTAGCAGAGCGCAGGGCGAGCCCTGAGACCGAGTGAGAGTGTATGTAAGTCATCTTCTGGCCGGTTTGTGACCTTTGAGGGATTAACAGCAGGATGAGACCCTCACTGATCTCCCCGACACAATGGACGGCGATGTTTCATCATAAGCTCAGTGCAGTTTTACAGATAGATATAAAATAAAGTGTTGAATGTGTGTGGCTGAGAGCTATCACTGATAACAGGTTGCTAACGGATACAAATATTGTTTCAACACATTTGTATTCTCTTGCATTGCTCGTGGTTCATTGCTTTGGCCCGTGTCCAGGCTGGGGTGGGGGGCTGTATGAGGACAGATATTACGGAGAGCAAACACAGGCGGCTGAAATGCAGCACAATATGGCACTCAGGCTGGTTTCATTATGCTGTTGGCTGAGGTCCCCGTCCCCCCTGTTGGTCAGGCCGGATCTCAGCTCATGTGGATAAAGCTCCTGAAGCCCCTGCTTGGCTGTAGATGCACCCGGCTGATTCATACAGCACTGTGCAAAAGTCTTAGGACACCTGAGAATCGTACTCTAATTATTTTATTATGTTTTTTACAATTGTATGTATTGTTTAAATTACATATGTGTTTATATTTGATGTCTCTGCTGTAGTACCTACTTCTCCCAGCAGAGATTAATTTACACTATTATGATATTTTAATATCGTATCTGAATGTATGTATGCAGTTTAGCCCCGCCCATTTATCCTACAGCAGTTTAGCCCCGCCCATTCCACCCACCATATGTTGTAGTCAGACTACAACACTTTAGTCCCATCCATTCAGTCTACAACAGTTTAGCCCCACCATTCAGTCTAAAGCAGTTTAGCCCCACCATTCAGTCTACAGCAGTTTAGCCCCACCATTCAGTCTAAAGCAGTTTAGCTCCACCCACTTAGTCTACAGCAGTTTAGCTCCACCCACTTAGTCTACAGCAGTTTAGCCCCACCATTCAGTCTACAGCAGTTTAGCCCCACCATTCAGTCTACAGCAGTTTAGCCCCACCATTCAGTCTACAGCAGTTTAGCCCCACCATTCAGTCTACAGCAGTTTAGCTCCACCATTCAGCCTACAGCAGTTTAGCCCCACCATTCAGCTACAGCAGTTTAGCCCCACCATTCAGCTACAGCAGTTTAGCTCCACCATTCAGTCTACAGCAGTTTAGCCTCACCATTCAGTCTACAGCAGTTTAGCTCCACCTATTCAGCCTACAGCAGTTTAGCTCCACCATTCAGTCTACAGCAGTTTAGCCCCACCCACTTAGTCTACAGCAGTTTAGCTCCACCATTCAGTCTACAGCAGTTTAGCCTCACCATTCAGTCTACAGCAGTTTAGCTCCACCATTCAGTCTACAGCAGTTTAGCTCCACCATTCAGTCTACAGCAGTTTAGCCCCACCCATTTAGTCTACAGCAGTTTAGCTCCACCATTCAGTCTACAGCAGTTTAGCCTCACCCACTTAGTCTACAGCAGTTTAGCCCCACCCATTCAGTCTACAGCAGTTTAGCCCCACCTATTCAGCCTACAGCAGTTTAGCCCCACCCACTTAGTCTACAGCAGTTTAGCTCCACCATTCAGTCTACAGCAGTTTAGCCCCACCCACTTAGTCTACAGCAGTTTAGCTCCACCCATTCAGTCTACAGCAGTTTAGCCCCACCCACTTAGTCTACAGCAGTTTAGCTCCACCATTCAGTCTACAGCAGTTTAGCCTCACCCACTTAGTCTACAGCAGTTTAGCCCCACCCATTCAGTCTACAGCAGTTTAGCCCCACCTATTCAGCTACAGCAGTTTAGCCCCACCCACTTAGTCTACAGCAGTTTAGCTCCATCCATTCAGTCTACAGCAGTTTAGCCCCACCCATTCAGTCTACGGCAGTTTAGCCCCACCTATTCAGACTACAGCAGTTCAGCTCCACCCATTCAGTCTACAGCACTTTAGCAATGCCCATTCAGTCTACTGCAGTTTAGCCCCACCCATTCAGTCTACAGCACTTTAGCAATGCCCATTCAGTCTACTGCAGTTTAGCCCCACCCATTCAGTCTACAGCTGTTTAGCCCCACCCATTCAGTCTACAGCTGTTTAGCCCTCACACTTAGCTTATAGCAGTTTAGCTCCACCCATTCAGACCATAGCTGTTTAGCTCTGCCCATGCATGCCAAGATTATGTTTCAGCCCGAACTGCTTTTTGAAGGAGGCACAACACAGGGCAGCCAGTCAGAACAGAGCTCATTTACATATAATTTACATATCAGTCTTAAAGACACAGAAACGTAACAGCCTGTTTAATGCTAATGCATAAAGAGAGCTCAAAAAATAGTCATATAAAAATGAATTAAGACTGTTTTTAGTACACAAACCTACACTTGCAAATGTGGTAAGAGAACTTCAGGGGAGAAAACAACAAAATGTAGAATAAAGGCCCTTTAATGTCACACAGGAAGAAGAATGTAACAGGATCAAATAATCAGCAAAAACAAACCTGGGAAAAACAGAGCTGTGGGTCTGCAGAGAGAGGCTGAGTTAAAATTACAGAGGGAATTTGAAACAAGCTGGAGGGACTGACAACGGCAGGTGTGTGTGACTGAGAGAGAGAGTGAGTGAGAGGAAGTCAGGAAGCAGAATGGAATGACTTGGCCTGTGGCTCTGTACGGATATTTCCATCCTAAAGCTCAAATCTGCCGTCAAATCTGGATTCATGTGGATTCGATTTCTCAGCTGCTGCTTTAGGGTCAGTTTTATTTCTCTTTTCACCTTTTAAACAGATTCAAACGGACAGAAACGGAGCCAATCAGCAGTGGCCTCCAGCTGCTAGATGAACATGACCTAATAAACGCAAAGTGTTAAAGGGCCCATTGCATCGAAAACTACATATACAAATGTAACAAAACAGTTCATTGCTAAGGGATAAAGAGAGGCTGGTCATATAAAAATGAACTATGACTGTTTTTGGTTCTTAAAATGACAGAAAGTTTATGAGTGAAACCATAAACTGTAGACTATGGGCTCTTTAAGCATTGATTCCTGGCCAATGCTGCATTTTTTTGAGAATTGTGGGCACAACTAATCCAGGAATTAATCTCTCTAGGAATTAATGTCTGGACGGCATGAATAAACATATGATGTTGATTCAGTCACAGTGAATTGGGGCATGAAACAGCATCAGATTTCATTTTCCCCTCTATTCCAGTACCTGAAACATGACTGACCTTGTTTAGGCAGCAAAAAGTCATATTTAAACATGTCGTTTATATTCGGAGCTGAATTTCATGTTCCAATACGTTCATTATGTGTTTAAACTCCAGTTAGTAGTTTTAAACAGTTTAAAGTCCAGTGAGGTACGAATGTAGACTGTTCAGGTCAGTCCACATCTTTCAATACCAGAACCTGTGAAACACATACTGTCGTCATGTGATCTGAATCACTGTAAATACCAGCTCTAGTGCTGACTGGTTAGCATTACTGCTACTGAGTGCTGATTAGTTAGCATTACTGCTACTGAGTGCTGATTGGTTTGCATTGCTGCTACTGAGCGCTGATTGGTTAGCATTACTGCTATTGAGTGCTGATTGGTTAGCATTACTGCTACTGAGTGCTGATTGGTTAGCATTACTGCTACTGAGTGCTAATTGGTTTGCATTACTGCTACTGACTGCTAATTGGTTAGCATTACTGCTACTGAGCGCTGACTGGTTAGTATTACTGCTACTGAGTGCTGATTGGTTTGCATTGCTGCTACTGAGTGCTGATTGGTTAGCATTACTGCTACTGAGAGCTGATTGGTTAGCATTACTGCTACTGAATGCTGATTGGTTGGCATTACTGCTACTGAGTGCTGATTGGTTGGCATTGCTGCTACTGAGTGCTGATCAAGAAGCATTACTGCTACTGAGTGCTGATTGGTTAGCATTACTGCTACTGAGTGCTGATTGGTTGGCATTGCAGCTACTGAGTGCTGATCAAGAAGCATTACTGCTACTGAGTGCTGATTGGTTAGCATTACTGCTACTGAGTGCTAATTGGTTTGCATTGCTGCTACTGAGTGCTGATCAAGAAGCATTACTGCTACTGACTGCTGATTGGTTGGCATTGCTGCTACTGAGTGCTGATGAAGAAGCATTACTGCTACTGACTGCTGATTGGTTGGCATTACTGCTACTGAGTGCTGATCGGTTAGCATGAATGTTGTTGAGCACTGATTGATTAGCATTGCTGCTAATTAGCTGTAGGCTAGCTGCAGTGAGCTAAATAGCCCTGCTAGAAAAACCAGCATAGGCCAGGATATGGTCACCAGCAAAGCCAGCATATGTTGTGTTTTGGATGGTAGTATACTGGTCAACCAGCATGATCATGTAGTATGACCAGCTAAACCAGCATCAGACCAGCACTAGACCAGCATGAACCACCTGAACTCCCTGCTGGTCTATTCTGTTAGACAGAGTGTACAGCATTAGCGTTACATCCGTACAGTTGGTTCCTTTCTGTCGATGGAGTTTTCTTTCCTTGGCAATGAGAAAAACAGCATTGATTTCTCAGCTCTACCATCCACAGCTTCAGTGTACCGGCTTTCATTACAGCGCAACTAAAGGCAGCAGAAGCCCTTCGGACAAAAACGTGAAGGACAAAAACAAAGTCTGTCAGCTGCTGGAAAGTGACAGCTCGGATTTAACAGCGCGGTTCAGAAGCGAAAACCTATCCTGCGCCGTGTTTGTTGGGAATCTGCCGTTAGAAAAGTGACAGCTTGGTTTGAACAATGAGGTTCCTAAACGCTGCTTTTTGCCCAGATGAATTTTCTCTTCTTCCCATTTTCTCCCCAAATATCCAGTAAGGTCGTGAGCCGTCAGCACTGTCAGATTAAAATCAAGCAAATCCCCCAAGCGCTGTAACTCACCCACATATTGATTAACCTTTCGTGTCATTGAGCAGAAACTCGAGTTTCTCCGACTGACTGAAGTTTTTCTTGCAGACTATTATCACTCTTCTCCTCGCTGAAGCGTTTTATTTTCCTCCTCATATCTGACGGCCTGCAGACGCTTCTGGCCTTTCGCTGTTTTAGAGTGACGGAGGGGTGAATGAAGGTTTTATCAGCGCTGGGGCAGACACTCAGCCCGCGATAAGGTGTGTGTGTGTGTGTCAGGTGCCTTTGGGCGCTCAGGTAATGAGACTGTCAACACATACACACAGAACAGAGGGGGCCTGCGGAGGGTCTCCACAATCTACTGCTGAGGGCCAGGAACACATCCACCCACACGGTGTGCTGCGTTTGACCAGGTCAGCTAAAGCTAATTTAAATGTCTGTCTGAAAGTTTGAGATGTGCCCAACTCTTAGAGGGCATCTGGAACTTTCTACCGGCTTTGTCATTTTTTAAATTAATTTTTTTTTCTTCATGCTTCACTTTTCAAATATGAAAGCACATATTTCTTTGGGCTCCTGATTTTAAGATTAGAGTTCAGCCTGGGATTAGACTTTTAAATTCTTATTACATACAGACACTTAGGCCCAAAATACATACCCAAAGGTATTTTTACTCCTACCCCTTGTTTTCGAGTGTCTCCTTGGAACTGAGACACAAATCTTCCCTCTGAAATGGGACCCTCAAATAAAAAGAGCATCACTTCATTAACAGCTACCAGCGCTGCTCTGTAGGCGACCCTGCCAGTCTGCAGTGACAGCAGAGGAGGGTAAAGTTCAGCTCCTCACTGCTGGGCTTTAGTCACATTTAGGGCATCATATGATCTTCAAAGAGGGGGGCGATTATTTATTATCAAACACCGCTAATTCTTCAGTGATATGAAGCTGAAGTCAGATATTCACCAGATTCTTGTTCGAAATTTTCCTGTTCCACCTTAAATAGGGCAGCTGTTCTGATGCCTGAGGTGCCAGAATGTAACTGCTGCACCATTTAAGGTGGAACGGGACATTTAGCTACCGAGACATCAGCACTACTAGTATCGATTTTTTATGCTTGTTATGAAGAAAAGGACCATAATACACTGAAACAACATTAGACTAAGATAATATGATGGTTATTTTAATTTTTTAACAGAGAAAATTCTCACATTTGTGGGTTTCTTTGGTCTCTTGTTTATCCATCTTGACATTTTTCTTTTTTCTTATAACACTCTGTTTGGAGTGTCTCTGAAAAACCTCTGTTTGTAGTGGTAGAGCTGAGGGGAGAAATGGGATTGGGCCTTACTTTTATATGATACGCACATGGGACAGATCGTTATTACATATACAGTCGTATGCAAACGTTTTGAGACCTTGGTCAAATTGCATGTTACACAAAAAATAAGATATAAAAGTGTGACCTGTGCACGAGTGATGGCACATTTTATGTTTCATATATTATTCATTTCAATGGAAACACTTTAAAATAAGACTACCCTTATAAAACATTCATGAATGGTTTAAAATGAGTTTATTAATGGTTATTAATTAGATCATAAAGACCTTAAAATGATTATCAAGCAGACACAACATGTAAATAAACAGGACCTATTTGCCTAACAGTGAAATCACTTTTTAAACTGTTAAAGCTCAGATTTTGATGTTTACTGATCTTACTTTGTCTTTTTCATCGGTCAGTGTTAAACCTGTCAGCTACATCACTCATTCATATTCATCAGATATAACGACTTACTTTTGCAATGTTTTAAAGAAGTGTTATAACTGCTTATTCATGATGTTAAAAGGGTTTATAACCCAACTAATAACCATTAACAAACTCATTTTAAACCATAAATGCTTTATAAGAGTACTCTGACTCTAAAGTGGTCTCATTTTAACGTATGTCTAATACACATTCACTTATTTTCACCTAGAACGTCTATCTCCATTTTTGTTGAAACACAGCGGCTGCGCTTTCAATTGAAATGAAAATTTCATGATGAAATGCTCCAAATCATTTAGAATAAAACCTCCTTACGTTAAAAATTAGAAAACATTTTTGGCTTCTGATGTAAACTTGCTCTTTTGGGGATATTTGTTTTTCTTTACACAGCAACAAAATATATATAACAGAAAATGACACAGAATCCTCAACAGCTAACTCTAATCTCAGCTGTCTGAGTGTTCAGTGTTCAGTGTGTCTCTCTTTCCCTTTATTTCAGCTTCCATTCTTTTCAGGAGCCTCACTTTCAGTTCCTCAAAGAATCTGCAGACACACCTCCAAAGTTCAGTCTTAGAAGCTGGTTGATGATTTTCTGAAGTAATCAAACACATTCAGTGGTGTTGAGGTCTGGACTCTGGGGTGGTCAGTCCATCGTTCAGCTTCTTTGTTTGATGTGTCCGTCTCCTTTTCTCAGTGAGGTTCTTCTTGATCAGCTACACATCCTTTCAGACCCACAGCGCTGAGTCGTCTTCTCACAGTGGAAGGATGGACAGAAACACCTGTGGATGTTTTCAGATCTGATCAGCTTGATTTTCTCCTCTCTCTCAGAGATGAAGGCTTTAAGTGCTGTTTATCTGATGGGGGCAGTTTTGGGGTCGACCAGCTCTTCCAGGTTCCATTTTCTCTGTAGCTTTTAATCAGTTTCTGAACTCCAGTTTTGGAAACTCATTAGCAACATGTAAATAGATATACTACTATATATATGTATAATCTGTTGTCCTGAAGGTATAACAACAGATGCGTGTGTGTTCTTCCTCTGGTCAGTGCATGTACCTTCTGCCTGCTCTGAAAAAGATATGCAGAAGCTGAAACTCTTGTAGAGTCCAAAAATAATGTTAAAACTTTCCTAAAGTCCTGGAGTGTCAGAGTTTTCTGTTTGAACAGCAGGGCAGGTTTTATAGGTAGAGACAGGAGACATCCTGAGGGAGGAGAGAGAGAGAGAGATGGAGGAGCGTAGATGGAGAGAACAGCTGGTAGAGCCTGAGGTAAACACTCACAGAGAGCCTTCAATGACACTCCTACACGAGTCCAGCCTCAGCTTCAGCTCAGTTTAATTCCACCTGAGCTAGACTCTCCAGCAGCCGGCCAGCCTGAGGACCAGCGGCCAATTTCAGCCCAGAAAACTTTTCACTTTGACAGAAGCAAGAGTTCGTTACCGCTGACGCCAACAGAAGTAAACTTCAGGTGAACTTTGTGGACCTTCTTGAGGCGCTTTATTTGGCACATTGGCTCAAAAGAAAAATAACCAGCCTGCGTTCAATGATTTCACCTGTTTCACAGCGTTCGACTGTAGGTTTAAAGTGACAGACTGCAAATTTACCCAGTTTCCTCGCTTAATATCAAATATAGTCAATCAGATAAGACATGTTTGGTGTCTCAAGTTACATTAGCTACAAGGCTAATGTGACAAACAATTGAAGGAAATGCATGTACACCAATTAGCATTGATCAATCTGCATGAATAATTCATCACTCATTTGACACAAAATGTATGACAGGCTGTTATCTATAACAATGGAAAATGTACAGACTGATGTTTTCAACTTTTAGAGATGTTTATACAAACCTTTTTTCCAAAAATGTTGGGACAGTACGTGAAATGCAAATAAACAACATAAAGCAGTGATTTGTGAATCCACTTTCACCCGTATTTAAATAAAAACACTACAAAGACACGATTATTAATGTTTTACCTTGAAAATTTTATTGTTTTTTGGAAATATATGCTCATTCTGAAATTAACACCTCCAGAAAAGTTGGGACAGGAGCAATGTCAGACTAGACACTTTGCCAAATGTTCAAAAATGACTTAAATGATCATCCTTGGCTATAAAGGGAGCATCCAGGAAGGCCTAGTTCTTTACGAGCGAGAATAGTTCAAAGCCAAAAAGTGAGCCAACAAATAATCCAAAAGTTTAAGAACAACTTTACTCAACTAGCGATTGTGAAGATTTTAGATATTTAATCCTCTATGGTGCATAATATCTTCAAAAGATTCAGGGAATCTGGAGAAATCTCAAACAAAAGGCTGAAAACCACAACTGAATACCTGTGACCTTTGACCCCTCAGACAGCACTGCATTAACATGTTTCTCTCATGGATTTCACCGCATGGGCTCAGGAATATTTTAATGAACTGTTGTCAATAATTACCAACCATTGCTGCATCCACAAATCAGAGTCTGTACCAGACTCTGAAAACACTGCAGAAACGCCGCCGACTTCTCTGGACTCAAGCTCACCTGAAATGGACAGACGCACAGTGGAAACATGTATTGTGGTCTGATGAGTCAACCTTTCAGATTGTTTATGGAAATAATGGGCGTCACGTTCTCAGAGCCAAAGAACAAAAGGACCATCCAGACAAAATTCAGAATTCAAGATGGCTGCTGCTACTCTTTTTAGCAATGCTAATGTTTTTAACTTTTGTCAGTGTTGATACAAACCTTTATTCCAAAAATGTTGGGACAATATTTGAAATGCTAATGAAAACAGAAAACTGTTCACATGGCTCATGGGTCAGGCAGGGGGGCCCTTGGCAGGATTTTGCTCAGGGCCCCAGGGATGTCTGTCCATACGGTTTGCGTAACTGAAGAATGGCAAAAAATCTGCTTTCAAAACTGGATCAGTTTGTGTCTTCAGTCCCAAAATGAGTATTAAGTGCTGTTAATGTAAAGCTGATGTAGCACAGTGTTGAACACAGTCCTTTCACACTGCTTTTGAGACGTGTTGCAGGCATCAAATTTGTTTTCAGTTTAATACGGGTCAAACTGAATTTACTGACCGCTGCTTTCTGTTTTTATTAGCATATCAACATTTTCGGAATTGAGGTTTGTAGATAACAGTCATACAGTGTCAGAAACCACATAATCTAGTCTATTAGAGATACTAAACATGCTGATTGGTGTGCACTAACTAACTACTACTGAGCAAAGTTATCAGTGACAAAATGCTATTTCAGAGCAGAACACCATTCATTCATTTAACATTCACTCACTCACTGTGTTTAATTAAGTTAATTGAGAACACATTCTCTTCTATAATAATGATGTAGGGTCAGTGCAGTGGTCATTAGAGCTGGTGTAATGTAGTGAGGACACTCTACTCTCCACCAGGAGAGGCCCAAACAGAGACGTGCTTCATCACACAGAAGAGTAATTACTGTAATATTGTAGCTGTAATGAGAAAGTCCTGCACTGCGGGCAGAGTTTTCAGCTTTAATTAGACGACCTGGTCAAAATGACTTGGAAATTATATCTGAGCCACCTGGGACCAAAAAAATAAAGTCATTTCATTTGGAGCCAAATATATCTGAGATATTTCTGTACATTCAGAACACTTTTCACTTCAGATTAGTAGTTTTAAATAAATGTTCTAAATAAAAAGAACATTCCAAACCATGGAGTGTCATTTGAATACAGGATCAGTTCCACTGACTCATTCACCAATGAAAAGATTAAATCAATTATTTGAAAAACTGATATGTGTTACTGACGTCTGGACCAAACAGGTTTTGTGATGCAGCGCACATGAATTTTGGAATAATCAGGCAAAAATATAATCATTAATGACACCGTGTAACGCTCAATCGTGAGGAGTTCGTGAGTTCGATTCAATGCCACAGCCATCCGTAAGTGGGAGTCTAAGAGCTCATAACTGTCCTATACAGTTTTATATGCAAGCTTTGTCATGTTTTTGTACTGCTTAAAAAAGATTAATAATTGTTTTTTGTTTATTGTTATTCATATTTTCTGTGATGTACATTATAGGTTAAACTCTTTTAGTGCTGTACAAATATAATCAGGAAAAAGATTGAACATGATTTCTAAAAAGCTGATATATTCCCTCCTCCAAGGAACAATTTAGAGAAAGTTATTGTTATTATAAAACCAAAACTATATATATATATATGTACTGTGGGAAGAAAACTTTCATATATATATATATATATATATATATATATATATATATCTTTTTTATATAATTTTTCAGTTTTTGACATAATTTTAAAATGCGTGTTGGCCTTTACCTTGTATGTAAATTTCATAAAGAATGGACCAAAATAAACAGCCCAAAATGACTTGGAAAAAAGTCTGGTTCCATTGACTTACATAAAAGTAAAGCAGGTTTTTTCCTTTTTCTGTAAAGTCATCATTTTGGACATACATATATATGTATTATATGTATAACTGTTGGCTGGACGTTTTTAGTTGGTGGACTATTCTCAGTCCAGCAGCGACACTGAGGTGTTTAAAAACTCCAGCAGCACTGCTGTGTCTGATCCACTCAGACCAGCACAACACATGCTAACACACCACCACCACGTCAGTGTTACTGCTGAGAATGACCCACCCCCCAAATAATACCTGCTCTGCGGGGGTCCTGTGGGGATCCTGACCACTGAAGAACAAGAGTAAAAGGGGGCTAACAAAGTATCAGAGAAACAGATGGACTACAGTCTGTAACTGTAGAACTACAAAGTGCACCTATATGGTCAGTGGAGCTGATAAAATGGACAATGAGCGTAGATACAAGGTGGTGGGTGATCGGTGTAGATCACCTTTGTTACTCTGTTGAATTTGTTACATTGTAAATTACATTTGATGCATTGTTTACATTGTGTTTTTATTCTTAAATGAAACTTTAGTACAGTGTAGGATAATAACATTGATAATGAGTGTATCTCATGTAGAGAATCTGCTGGGCGATGGACTTTTTCCATTAGCAGATTCTTTCAGAGATGCATCTCTGAAGCTGTTGGTTCATCTGCAGCAATCAGCTCCTGTCATCACTGCCCACCCACACAATGACCTCACGGTCAGGACGGCCTCAGCATGGAGCTCCAGGTGTTACTGCCAGGTGACGATGGACACCAGAATGTCTTTAGGTATTTGGATGACAACACTTCTACTCTAGACTTAATTCAGTCCTTAGTAGAACAGAAGAACTGAAGTTCAGAGCAGAGCTATCAGCTTCATGGTTTGAAGAGCAGGTTGCCAGATTGAGGGAACTGAACCTACATGAACGAGCATAAGACGAGCACAACATTAAAGTTTGACAATAGCAAGTGATGATGAGTCCTACACTGTGAGTTGATCAGCTACTGTACACTATTAAAAAGACCTTCAAGGGTTCTTCCATAAAGCTAATGGTTCTATGTAGAACCATGAACACTCAAAGAACCCTTTGCATGATTAAACGTTTCTCCAGATTGACAGAGAATGTGTTGGTTCTATATAAAACCCTTTTGAGGGTATCCACTATTATTACAGGCCAAAGAACCCTTTTTTGGCACTATATAGAACCTTTTTGCTAAGAGTGCATATGTTTGCAATGTTCTCATTGTTTGCAAATTATAAACCAGCTCATGTTGGTTTTTCATAACTCTATCAATGTTAGCTAGAGGCATGACTGGCTGTGTATGGTAGCCAAAGCTCCAGTGTGACTGATAGCAGTTAACGTTAGCGTGTGTTAGCATGACGGTGTTAGCCAGCACTAGTCAGGATCACTTCACCGGTTGTGTCTCTAATACTCACTGATAAACCAGCTGCACGTGGACCGCAGACTAAGAGGGTGAGTACTCGAATGTTAAAATAACTTAAAGAGCCTTAAAGAGTGGCTGTGATAAGTTAGTTAACGTTAGCTAATGTTAGCTGAAGCTCAGTACTTACCTGCTCAGGAGAAAATCAGCCAACTCGGCACCCATCTTGAAGTCCTTCTGGGCTCTAAGCGTCTCCATTTTTCAAACGCATCACCAATATTTACCTTCGTTTCACTGCGTCTCTGGTTGTGGAGCTTTTTAGAAGGATGCCAAGGTTTTTTAGGTCAGGTAGAAAATGACGTTATCTCTGCTGACCCACTTCGTCTGCCTGCTTCCATGGCTGCAGCACACTGTGTTTGCCAATTTGTATCATATCTGGCAACATGGGGTGTCAAAATTGTACGGGGAAATGGGTGGTGGGTGGGATTACATGGCAAAACACAAAGACTTTCCACTCCGGAACGGAAATTTCAAAGGAGAACATACTGGCTGTAGTATTGTTGTCGGAGAAGCTAGTATTTCACTGTAGCATGTTTCCCTAATCTCTGACGGCGTATCATGGTCATTTTATGATTTACTATGGTAAATATATCACATATCTGAAACTTTGAGTTCTGAGTTCTGACATCACAGCAAGGAGAGAAAATGGGTGTGGCCTTTGGAATTCCCAAGGTAACACTGTCACTATGGCAGTGTTGGCACCAGCATTGTGTGATATTGAGAAAACATGTTTATTTGTATTTAAAACATTGTGATAAAGCGATAAAGTGCAACTTCCGAGTTGTTTTTGAGATCATTTGCTGTACATGTGATGCAGACGTAAAGAACGTGCTGCTCATTTCTTCTTATTTTCCAGATTAAGCTGTTCTGTTTCTCACTGTGTGTTTTTCTCTGAGCTGTAAAAGTTCTCAGGCACATGCAGGAAGACAGAACAAGGTCAGTCGCCATGGAGACCGCATCCATCCACTCAGCCCAGGAGAGCGAGAAAGTGCTGACAAGGCAAACGCCCACCAGCTCACCTGCACACACACAAAATACCCAACACTGTTTACTCGCGGTGTAAATCTCTGATCTTACAGTGATTCTGTGGGAAATTTCACATAATTCAATTTAATTAAACTTTTTTTTTAGTTTGGTTAAAAATACACTGAATATGCAAATAGAAGTGGAGGAACTATTTACACCGTAGTGAAATTTAGACAATAAAAACTAGGATGGCTGGCCTGAATAATTCAAATACTCGTTCATTCTGGTGGTATTCTCTGTTTACTATTTGGAAGTTTTGTCTTTTTAAAGGCACAGTACTTGTAGAGTAAAATAAATGTAATCAGCAAAGGCCTCCAGATAGAACACTTATTAACATATTGTTAACTTATTAACAAAATTTATAAAAAAGAAATCAATAATAGCTGGTACCAGTTAGCATCCATACCACCTCGCCTCACACTGCACCTTTATTATCCTATTTTAATTTTTTACATTGATTTTAATTTAATATTTCATTTCTTACCCTTTAAACATTTTGGTTGATCATGTTTCAATCATGTTTTAATTTTCTATTCTCTTTTACATATTTTTAAATTTTGAATCATCTTTGCATTTTCTCATGTGAATGACTGCAGTGCATGAAAGGTGCTGTATAAATAAACGTGCCTTGTGCTGTTTTTCATGTGGCCACTGAAGCTAAAAGAGTAGAGACAGCTCAGAAATCACATGTGGGAGCACTTAAAGAGAAACGTTCATCATGGAGACACAACAAGATTGATGAATCCTCTCAAACATGTAGGTGACAGTGATCCTTATTTAAGTGCCAACACTACTACCATTCTGTGATAAATGAATTAGGCTAAAACGATAGCTAGTTTAAATAAGCTATAGCTTATTTTTTACTGCTGAAGTAGCCTTTTTTTTGGGGGGGGGTGGATTTTTGCCCAATTTTCTCCCGCAATTAGTCGTCTCCAGTTCCACCCGCTAGTTAGTACTCCCCCAATCACACGATACTACCAGCGCTAGGAGGGTGAAGGCTAACACAGGCTTCCTCCGAGACCTGTGAAGCTCCACCACTTCTTTTCAAACTGCCGCTCACGCAACGTCACTGGACAGCTGAACGCACTCAGAGGAAAGCGCCAACCGCCAGATCTGTTACGTCAGCTAACAGACGCCTGAGTGATGGGGGAGTCGGGGGGCCATCCTACCCACCCAGAGAGAGCGAGGCCAATTGTGCTCTCTAGGACTCCTGGCTACGGATGGCTGTAGCATCACCAGGGATCGAGCTCATGATCTCCTGATGACAGGGCCAACGCTTAGACGGTGGCGCCACTTGGACGCCCGAAGAAGCCTTTTTATTATAACATGTTAGCCTACTGCCATTCAGAGGTTAAAATAAGCTAACATGTTAGTCTACTACTATTCAGAGGTTAAAGAAAATAAGCTAGCCTACTGCCATTCAGTGGTACAAAAGGCACAATCGGTTAGCGCGTGGTACTTATACAGCAGTACAGTGCAGAGCAATGCTGAGGTTGTGAGTTCGAGCCTCACCTGGAGCAGACCTTTCCCTGGGCACTGTGGATAGGGCTGCCCACCGCCCTGGGCAAGTGTGCTTACTGCCCCCTAGTGTGTGTGTTCAGTAGTGTGTATGTGGTGTTTCACTGCACGGATGGGTTAAATGCGGAGGTCTAATTCCGATGTGTTCAGACACAGTTGGCTAAAAGGTTCATTTTTCATTTAGCGTGCTAGTCTGCTGGCATTAAGCACTAAAAATCACCTTTACCTTTCAGTGGTAAAAAAAATAAGCTAACATGTTAGCCTACTACCATTCAGCGATAAAAAATCAGCTAAAATGCTAGTCTACTGCCATTCAGTGGTAAAAATCGGCTAACGTGACAGCCTACCACCATTCAGAATAGGCTAACGTTAGCAAACTGACATTCAGTGGTAAATTGGCTAACACAGTAGCCGACTGACAGCCAGTGGTAAAAAGTCAGCTAACATGTTAGCCTACCGCCATTTCAGTTCCAGGTAAATACATTAGCAAACAAGTAAAATGAACCAAAACTGCTTTTTTTTGTGTTGTCTCAGTTTTGTAAAGCTGGATAAAATGTATAAAGCAGAGCTTTGGTAAGTCATTCTCTCATTTGGTCACAACTAAACATCTGGAACAGCTGGAGTTGGTCAGGCCATCCGAATAGCTGAACGAAACATCCTTTTCTCACTAAGTGGATCCACATACTAGTCAGTTTTGCCAGTGTATTTCATGAGTCCATGAGTCCATCGGGCGAAATCAAGGAAAGCAGACAGGAGAGGACATTTCTACCCACGCACAGCGACGGGAATTCAGCAACTGCCCATTGGCTTCTGTTATAAGTGTGTTTTGAGTGAACATGTTTTCTGTTCTCTTCTACATTCAGAGAAACGTATTGAAATTGTCCATGCTGAAGAGCAGTTAACAGATTTTGTTAATCGGCACTGAGTCTTCCTTTAACTCTGTTTTATCACAGTCAGCCTCCTTTCCCTGTGCGAGTGAACTGCGGGGAACTGTCAGCTGCAGAGAATGCATGAATGATGAGTGATGGAGACGATATCACACTCGGACAAAAAGGGATTTCCTCCAGATTTATCCATCTGCTGGGAAAACAGCCCGGCACAAAGTGATAAAACGGCAGCGGAATGGCGGGATACGCTAAACGAATCGTCTTTCAGATCCCCAAAGGCTGAGGCAATGAAATGAACTTCCCTCTGGGCTTTTTTTCAGTTTAGAGGATAATCTCCTGCATATCCAGTGACAGCTGATAGAATTCATACATCAGCTGAACTGCAGCGTCACATTCAGATTTTAGCACTGTTTGACCTTCGAGCTGTAATTCGGCTGTGTTTATGTGAGAGCTGTATGAAATTTTCTGGACTTGAAGACAGAAGCGGTGCGATACGAGCACCATCATAAATGTTTAAACACTGCACAGATTGTAAGAGTAAATAATACAGCTTTAAATTGACTCCAGCCTAACAAACAGAAAAGTGGACGCTCTCCAGCTCTGCGCTGGGTTGTGTAGCTGAGGAACATACAACCGTGACTGGCTGTGGCTGCACTGGTTGGATCTGTATTAGAGTATTAACTCCTTAGAAGTCTAGAGGTATTATTGTGATTTTGTGCTACATTCGATTTACATCAGTGAGCTGTGTGTTAGAGCCAGGCCTTCAGTTTGGGCCATAACTGTCAAAACTCTGTCAAAAATCAAGAATATCAGCTGTGAAAAAAGCCACTGTTAATAATCCGACTAATAGCTCAATCGGAATAGAATACATCCATGTAAACACCTCAATCGGAATAGTCTAGTCTGATTGAGGCCATTTGGAATACAATCTCTATCTGATTGATTGAGGTGAGTAATCCTGTAAATAATCCGTCAAATAGAAGAACAATAGCCGTGTAAATGTCTCTATCTGATTACATTCCCCTTCGGAAAGTTTAAGCAGAGGCAGTTTATGAGGAGGCTGGCCACTTCTCGTTTTCCTCTTTATATCAAAAACAGGACTGCAAAACGCCAGAGGGCGCTAATGAGCGAGTCCTCAATGAATGGAGTCAATGGAGCTAAACGGCTAAAAATGAAAAATTAAAATAGTTATATTTTAAAATATAATCTCTCACCCAGAACTTTCCTTTAGTTTTAGAAAGTAGAAGGATGTATTTCACTAAAAAAGCAAAGAAAACTCACCTGTATGTTTCTTTTTTCTACAGCAAACAGGTTTTGGGCAGGAGGACGCTAACATTACTGCTACTGAGTGCTGATTGGTTGGTGAGCGGAGCAGCTCATTGGCTGTTCGCGCTCACAGACGTCATGAACGTACATGACGCTCCGTTTTAAACTCCTATAACTCGAGTTTAAAAGCTCTTAAAAATATAACAGCAGTGTTAAAATGTTTTATGCTGCTCTGTGTTCAGGAAATGGTTGTATTCTTTTACATTAAAAATGTTTCAGCATTTATAAACTATGATTTTGCTCAAATGCTCCATCTTAACCCATTCATTTTGGACTCACTCGGTAGCGCCCTCTAGCGTTTGAGAAACCCAGAAGAAATCACAGAGTGGAATTTTCCTCTCTATAAGTTCTCTGTGTTCTGATCATGTTCGTCGCGTCGTGTAGTGGAAGTTTATACCGTTCAACATGGCGGAGCAGAAACTGGTCTGCAGAGGAGACGAAGTTTATGCTCTGATCTTTAAAAGACGGCGGTGGGACGGACGTCCAGCTTATGTGTCTCAGAACACGACGTCTTCCTCTCGGCCTTCTTTAATAAAGACGTGAAGGACGATTTCCTGAGTCTGACATCATTTTAAAGTTATTAAAAACACAAGCACTGCTCACTGCTGCTCATCTCACTCTCATCTCATTCACGCGCTGCTGGTTGTCATGGTAACGTTTGCTCTAAGCAGTTCTCTACGCATGCGCATAGTTTTGGATCTGATTACTTGTAGTGAGCATGTAAACTGAGTTTTCCATCAGATGGTTGAGTAGAGTGAGAATAAACACCTCAGTCTTAATCTGTAATCAGAATGTAATTTATCGGAATGGCAAAAATCTTTGCATGTAAACACAGACACTGTTGTGCACATGTCACACACTGAGTGGACAGGGCAATGGTGGTGGTATGATTGGACCCAGTAGGCCTGCTTAGCCAGGACCACCAGAACCGTGGGTTCACTAATCCACTAAACATTTTAAGGACAGTGTATTCAGTGTTTAGTCATTAATACTTTTTCAAAGTATTTTGCCGAACTCTGCTTGGCTTATCAGCTATATTTAAGATAAAAGGGGGGAACCTGGGTGTGAATTATGTCGGGTGATTTAAAAAGATTCATCTGATTTCAAACTGATTTATTACACTTGTAAATCATTACAGAACAATGCAGTGAACTGTAAATGGTTTAAATGAGGATAAAGTTTATTGTGTAATTTTACAAGGTCTCAGTCTGAACCTCCTCCAGCTGTACGGACCACATCAACGCCATAGTCAAACTCATCACATGTCGGGTGTCGCTGCACTCACGGCTCTTTCAGTGCGATTTCGGAGATCATCCAGTGTTGTGGAACCAACGACGAACGCTCTGAGCTGTTGGAGCTTCACTGCCCATGAAAATCACACTGCACTGTTATGACAGATTCACTCTTATTGAAGTGGAGAACGCAGAACGCTTTCTGCTCAGGGGTCTCATCTCCTCTCAGACTGAAGGGATCCGTCTTCCACTGACAGTCAGAAACTCTATGACCCCCTCTTACAATTGGATTGTGATTGGTTCCTAGGCACCTCACGGTTGTAAACATATGGCGCTTTGAAATCGGATGAACCTTTTTGAATCACCCTGTATTTTGCTACATTTTTACCTCTATAGATTCTAAATAAATGAACACATATCAAAATGCAAGTAAACTGGAATGCCTATAAATAGTGAAACATAGAACATTATACATTAAAATAGCATTAATCTCTCTCGGGCTTGGTGAGAACCCCCAGCTGTGGCTCAATAATGAAGATAAAAATACAGCAGACTCTCTCAGCCACTCGTCCTGCTTTAATTAAGAACATCTGAGGGCACTTTTTTTTGTTTGAAATTCATTTTTAAAGCACTCTGGATATTTAAATACCACAGAACCATCAGGATCCAAATTTTCATTAAAGAAGGACCTTGTTCAAACTACTGACTGGCCATTTCGGTGGGCCGAATACTTCCACATCAGTTAAAGTGGAGGGTCGTTCAGAGGTCAAGGCTTAATTCTCTACCCCCTTTTTTCACAAACATTTTTGCCCTCTCTTTGCTAGTAATGAGCTCTTAATGTCAAATAGGAACAAAAGCATCCCTGCAAAAGGACCTCAATTATCACAAACTTGGACTTTCTATGGCTGTAAAAACAAACTACTCTTAAAAGGCAGATTCCATGAAGAACTGGAATCTAAGCTGCAAAAACAGCCCAATTTCAAGGTTGTGATGTCACAGCTATGAACACATTTTCAAATGACTGCCCATTCAGCCCCATCCATTCAGCCTACAGCACTTTAGCTCCACCATTCAGCCTACAGCACTTTAGCTCCACCATTCAGCCTACAGCACTTTAGCTCCACCATTCAGCCTACAGCACTTTAGCTCCACCCATTTGGCCTACAGCAGTTTAGCTCCACGATTCCGCCTATAGCAGTTTAGCTCCACCCATTCACCTACAGCAGTTTAGCTCCACCCATTCCGCCTACAGCAGTTTAGCCCCACCCATTCAGCCTACAGCAGTTTAGCCCCACCCATTCCGCCTACAGCAGTTTAGCCCCACCCATTCAGCCTACAGCAGTTTAGCCCCACCCATTCCGCCTACAGCAGTTTAGCCCCTCCCATTCAGCCTACAGCAGTTTAGCTCTGCCCATTCAGTGTACAGCTGTTTAGCTCTGCCCATTCAGCCTACAGCAGTTTAGCTCCACCCATTCAGACTACAGCAGTTTAGTCCCCACCCATTCAGATTACAGCAGTTTAGCTCCACCCATTTGGCCTACAGCAGTTTAGCTCCACCCATTAGCTCTGCCCATTCAGCCTACAGCAGTTTAGCTCCACCCATTCAGCCTACAGTGGTTTAACTCCACCCATTCCCACTAAAGTGTTGTGGACTGTTGTTTCTGCAGACAGTCTGGAGCTCTTAGAGTGGAAAATGATTAAACGTTGTGCTGTTACTGGCTGTCAGGAAGCAAATGGGTTATTGCAGCTTCTGGAAGATCAGTGCATTTAAACAGCAAATCAGAACAGAGGTCATTTACATATATCATGTCTTTTACATGAAACAGTTACCTAACAAAAACAGCCTGTTTAATTCTATGTGATAAATAGAGGTTTGAAGAAGTCATATATGGATCATGGTACATAAAGCCACACAAACATTATAATTGGACCTCAGGAGGTAAAACTGCAAGAAAAATGCAGAATATTGGTGCTTTAATTGTTTGTTTTTTTCATATGGGTGTATTTGTGTGAATTGCTGCAGATTTGGTGGTGCAGATGTTCAGGCCCTGAGGTTGAAGCAGGTGAAGCTGCTTTTATCTGTCTTATAGCAGTTAGCTGAGTGTTGATGCTCGGAGCTATGAGTCTGATTATAGTCGCTAACCTGCAGCACAGTTTCACCACAGTTTACAGCAGCGTTCCCATCAGCCCGTCTCTGCTCAGGCCCGCAGTGTTGGCTGTATTGTGTGGTTATGGAGTGTAATTGGGCCTTGTGGCCAGGTACCCCTGTGCGGGCCCAGGTGAAGGCCTGCCATCTGTTTGGCTTTAGGATGGACAGAACTGTCCAGGTCTACCTTTCACAGGCAGTAACACTCGTGATGGCTGTGGTTATTCAAATACACACATATCCAAACTCATCCTCTAATCGTATCCTTTAATGTTGAGGCAAAAAAGTGCTTAATGCTGGTTTTTAACCTGTTCTTCCCTTTTAATAACAGATTAAAATCACTCCACAATTATTACCGTCAGACTGTAAAACTACACACACTGCAGATTCATACTGGGTTAAAAACAATTCATAATTTCTCTACTCAGTGACTCAGTAGTTTTATTTTTTTTATTTATATCAACATAAAATATTTTCTCGTTGGCATATTTAAATACTACTCATGTAAAAATTGTCCATCCCTGCTGATCTCACAGAGTTCAGACTCACAGCTCTCAGGAAGAAACTCTGCCTCGTTTATTCGACCAATTAAGACATTTTTCAGACAGAGCAGAGATCAAAGGCCTCAGGGAGCCGCAGGTGAAACCTCAGCGCCGAAACAAATGAGGAAAACGCCTGAAACTCAAACAGAGTCGACAACATCGGATTCGATTCAGTCCTGACTTAACTTTAGTTCTATAAGTTCTATACACTGGTTGGCCATTTTATGAGAAACGCCACCTACCAAGCATGTCTACAAACTTTTATACCAATTTTGATGAAATTATATTTGTCATTTCCGTCATGTCTGTTTTATTCAACATCAAAATACACATAACAATGTATGAATGGAAATTAAAATAGTAGTAAAACTCTTTTAAACCTGTACGGAGTAAATTTCACTCATTAAAGGGCCAATATTCTACAACCCCATTTCCAAAAAAGTTGGGACACTGTGAAAAATGTAAATAAAAACAAAATGCAGTGATGTGCAAATCGTTTAAACCCTGTATTTCATTAAAATGTTTCAAAGACATCATATCAAATTGTGAAACTGAGAAATTTTATTGTTTTTTTGAAAAATATATGCTCATTTTGAATTTGATGCCAACAACACGGTTCAAAAAAGTTGGGACGGGGGCCTGTTTAGCACTGTGTCTCATCACCTCTTCTTTAATAACACTCTGTAAGTGTTTGGGAACTGAGGAGACACTGCTGTAGTTTAGAAAGTGAAATGTTTTCCTGTTCTTGTTTGATACAGGATTTCGGCTGCTCATCAGTTCAGGGTCTCCATTGTCATATTTCTCATTTTATAATTCGCTGAATGTTATCAGTGGTGACAGGTCTGGACTACAGTCAGGTCAGTTTAGCCCCCAGACTCTTTTAATACGGAGAAATGCTGTTGTAATACATGCAGAATGTGGTTATACATTGTCTTGCTGAAATAATCAAGACCTTCCCTGAAAAAGACGTCGTCTGGATGGCAGCATATGTTGCCAAAACATGTACATATCGTTCAGCATTAATGGTGCCTTCACAGATGTGCACGTCACCCATGCCATGTGCACTAATGCCCCCTACGCCATCATGAATACTGGCTTTTGAACTGTGCACTGATAACAAGCTGAGTGGTCTTTAGCCCGGAGGACACAGTGTCCATGATTTCCAAAAAGAATTTCAAATGTTGATTCATCGGACCACAGGACACTTTTCTACTCTCCCTCAGTCCATTTTAAATGAGCTCAGGCCCAGAGAAGGTGGCAGCATTTCTGGATCCTGTTTATTTATGGTTTCTTCTTTGCGTTTTAACTTGCATTTGTGGATGCAGCGACAACTGTGTTCACAGACAGTATTTTTCAGAACTGTTTCTGTAGTGATTTTCACTACAGAATCATGTCTGTTTTTAATGCAGTGCTGTCTGAGGGCCCAAAGATCACGGCCAGCATATACTGGTTTTTGGCTTTGTCCTTTACATACAGAGATTTCTCCAGATCTTTTAATGATATTCTGTACCGTAGATGATGAAAAGCAAAAGTTCTATTTTACGTTGAGAATCATTATTTTTGAATTGTTGCTCTATTTGATGGTGCAGTCTTTCAGAGAGTGGTGAACCCTCCTCATCTTTACTTCTGAAAGACTCCGCCTCTCTGAGATGCTCTTTTATACCCAATCATGTTACTGACCTGTTGCCAATCAACCACCAGGTGTTTTTTAGCGTTACACAACTTTACCAGTCTTTTGTTGCCCCCGTCCCAACTTTTTTGGAACGTGTTGTTGGCAGCAAATTCAAAAGGGGCAAACATTTTTCAAAAAACAACAAAATTTCTCGTTTCAACATTTGATATGTTGTCTTTGTACTATTTTCAATGAAATATAGGGTTTCAATGATTTGCATATCATTACATTTTGTTTTTATTTACATTTTGCACAGCGTCCCAACGTTTTTGGAAATGGGGTTGTACAATTTTCTTCTATTTTTTTCACCACTTATGATGTTTGTGAGATTTTATGTATAATTCATTTTCTACCTCTCTTTATCCCTTAAAATTAGAAAAACAATAAATTCAAAGTGGGCTGTTTTTAGGAGGTTTGTTTCCATATATGGACTGTATGGACTGTGGAGTAAACTATGTTCTGAGGCATTAATAGTGTTTATATACTACATCAAACTCTTTTAATTCTTTTATTTTGAAACAAATGTAGGTTTGCATGATATGGGCCTTTAACCCATTTGCTATTGTAGTGAATTGACTGACCATCTAGTGAATGATCATAAAGCAGCCTATGAAAACTCTATAATATTGCTGACCAATTTTAAAGTGCACTATTTCTCCAATGAGGAGCAATTATAAACGTCATAAAACCATTACAGAATATAATAAGACAATAGAAAAATGCTACAACATGAAAAAAAAACACGGACTGTAGGCTATTTTTGGTGATGTCAGTAACAGCCTGTGGTGTCTGACCATATAACGGCTATCTATGTCATAACGCAGATGGCATTAATGGTCTGTTGTGTGGACTCTAACATCCCTAAAGCAGCACAAAACTTTTATTTATTTGCTCCATGAAAATAAACAAATATGAAAACAAGAAGTGAAATTCAGCCCAACTGCATGTCAGATAGGTTTCAGTTTACTGCGCTTTATTTGAACTGGACTGCTCAGCCACTTATTACCCACAATGCCCAGCGGTGAAATGAATCCCAATTTGCTGTAATGTCATCATTCTGCAGTTACAGCGTCTCACAGACAGGTGGTGCTGTTTTAAAAGCGCGAAAACGTGAAGCAGCACTTAGAGTTAAATTCAGCACATTGTGTAAGAAAATGCCCGTGCTGCGGGGATTACGAACTGAACTGGCAACCCAGACTTGCTTTTTTTAAATAAAAGAGTTTGATGTAGAATGTAAACATTGTTCAAGTCTCAAAATGCACTGTTTACTCCTCAGTCCATATATGGAAACTGAGCTGCTGTAAACAGCCCAGTGTGCATTTTTGTGATGTCATAAAAGCCAACACATAAACATATCCACCTATACAGCCTACAGTAGTTTAGCCCCACCCACTCACACTGAAGTAATAAGGAGTGTTTATTTGGATGAGGCACAGCCAATCAGAACAGACTCATTTACATATGTCAGTCTTAAAGGCACAGTAACAGAAACAGCCTGTTTAATTCTGAGGGATAAAGAGAGGCTGGAAAACAATCAGATATGAATTATGATTGTTTTTAGTACACCTTAAAAATGACGGTTCTCCAAGGGTTCTTTAGTAAAAAAAATGGTTCTATATAGAACCATGATCACCCGAAGGGTTCTGTATAGAGCCATATAAATGCAAAGGGTTCTTTGAGTGTTCATGGTTCTATGAAGGACCATTTTTACTGCTGATGTCATCATTTTGATGGAAGCGTTTTCGTCATGTTTATGAGTTTGCAGTGTGATTTTAACTGTACTCTACATAGGGTCGCAAAAAATTCACTCCAAATTCATCCAGTCGTGAGCTGCCTGTCTGCTGCACTTCTTTATGTGCTGCGATGTTTTTGCTGTTCTTTTTCCTGTCGTTGTGCTCTGTAAAGACCCTGACAATGCTAATATAATGCTAGCCAGCAGCAGGCTGATATATGAGCAGTGCGTAACACTGTACTGTAACCCCTCTACCATTAAGGTCTTGCTCTGGACACAGGGCCGTTTCTTGCCAAAAGTAATGTAAGTGGTCGTTTAGAGCCCCCCAAGCCACCAGGGGGCCCCGCACAAAGGTAAGGTTTATATATATATATATACTGCTTAAAAAATAAAGAAAACTGTAAAGCAACATCATAATAAATAAATACATGTACAATTTGTAAATCACTGTTGTCAGACAAAAACCTTCCATCTCCAAAATGGTAACTTCACAGGAGAAGGAAAAAACCTACTTTACTTTTAATGTAAGTCAATGGAACCAGACTTTTTTCCAAGTCATTTTAGGTCGCTTCTTTTAGTCCATCCATCTTGCAATTAACATACCATGTAAAGTGTAGCAGGCATTTTCAAATTATGTTAAAAACTGAAAAATGATGAAAATGGAGAAGGTTTTGTTACAACCACAGTGAAACGTATACGCACATACTCCTTTTATTATAATTTATTTAGGCAATTTAGCTGTTTATGACAATTTTCTACTCCATATGCATTTGTACATTCTTTGTTTAAACTGTTATTTGTTTAATTGCTTGATAGTTAGTATAAGATGCTGTTAAACACAATAAAACAATGATTATTATTATCATTGTTATATATTATAACATTATATATATTATATATTATAAGTATTGTTTTATTGTCTTTACTGTGCAAGTTATTAAACATTTATTAAACTTTTTTTTCCTGATCAAAGTGATGAATTATTCATTCTTTTTCATTCATTCATGCAAACAAAATAGTAAACAGTTGTAAGTTCAGGACGTTTAATTGGAGGTAAATTAATTTATTGTAATTAATGCATCTAAATTGAAGAATTTCTTTGGTCAATTCAGCAACCAATCAACATTCAGTATTTTACATTTCATAAACATTGATAAAAGAAAAAATAAGCAAATATATTGATCTGTTGCTAAATTATATATGTTTTTTTATTTTTTCAGAAATAAAAGTTATTGACAAGAAATATTTCAGCCATTTAGCAGCATTCACTCATTAATTATCCCCAAAATTACAATTCTGAATTATTGAGAGCAGTATGTGTGTATCCCATCATATTTGTTTATTTGTTTATTTATTTATTTTCTTTTTTATATTTTTAATATCTAAATATTTTTAGTTATTTTTATTTTATTTTTTACTATTATTTCTATTTTTTTATCATTTCACATTCGGTATGTTATATAAAGTGTCTTTATTCTTTTTATAGTTGATTTATTTTATTAAATTATTTATTTTAGTACATTATTTTTTATTAAATAATACATATAGATTAGATATAGATATACATTAAACATGTTTTATTACAGTCTTTCATGCTTGATTGTTTATAATAATAAGAATAATCATTAATAATTACAAGAGGCAGCTACTACGTGCATATCAAATACACTTTCTTTGTTCCCTCGCGCGCCCCCTAGCGCCTCTCTGACGCGCTGCCTTGGTCTCTTTGTCCATTAGGACGAACAAGAGAACAAGAAGTGGGCGGGACCCTTTGTGGAAAGGCTCCAATCAGAGAGCAGAATGCAAATGAGGATGCTCATTTCGACACGTTCCACGCCTCACGCGCGGCGGGGCGGCGCAGCGCTGAGAGAGCCGGGAGAGCTGAGAGGTCCGGCTGCGCGTGCGGAGAGAGGTCCACTCATTCATTCAGAAAGAAGACCACGATGTGCTAAGCACGCCGGAGCGCGCGAGGAGCCGCATCCCGCTCACAGATCGCCTCGCTGCGGCGCGTGACCTGCTCGTTTGCCGGACATCCTCGGTCTCAGCGTCTGGACGGCGGGAGGCATGACGGTCGGGGGCTCGTGAACCACCTGCGGTTCGGTAAGGCGTTTTACTGTGGGCTTAACTGCGGCGCGTGCGATGCAGCATGCGTGTCGGTGCAACACGTTGCTGAACAGGGGGGAGTTGTCACCGGCGCGCGAGGCTCATTGCCCTGCAGCCTGAGCCTCCGTCCACAGAGTGCATGCACGCGCTGCATAATCACCACGTTCGCGTTTTGCGTGCGGCTCGTGCGTCTAAAGGGGGGCGATCAACTTTTTGGGGGATTATCTGAGCTGAAAAGGACCGTTAGGATTACAACCTGATAGCAGGTACAGCAGCAGCAGCTCTGCGTCATCATGGTGACCTTAGCGGGGCATTGTCCGTGTTTTAAGGAGGTTCTGAATGAAGCTCTGATGCGCTCAGAGTCTCAGTCTCCATCACCGTGCGCTGCGTAAAGGTCCTTCACGACATCCGCGCCGTTACGCGCGCAGCAGCGCTGCTGAATGAATGGGACAGAAAGCTGGGGGGCTGCGGGAGGACGCGCCGGGGGGACCAGCTCACCTCTGAATGAGCGTCACTGCTGATTTCCCTTCTAGAAAGTCGTGACTCTGTTAAGTTTAATTCACAGAGAGTTCTGAAACGAGTGATGTACTGAATTAAAATCAGCTGTGTTGATGTGATACATTGTATTAGTGTGGAAATTACATGTTGTTTTACTCTCCAAGATGAACAGATGAATACAACAGTGTAGAGAAAGAAAGTGTGAATGAAACAAAGACAAATCTCAGGATTTATAAACATGCCAGACGTGTTAAAGACTGTGGACAGTTAAAGGTCAGAGCTGTGGAAGCTGAGCTGATCCAGACTGAGCGCTGAGCGTTTCTGTCAGGCTCTCCTGGTCGTTACAGAGTGTGGTTCCACCTGGAGTCTCCTTTGTTCGCTCTGGAGGGAATGTTCAGCAGTAATGGCACTAACAGGCGACGGGAGGCGAAGGTGGCCGTTTTTTGGATTGATGCCATAAAGAACCTTTGGTTCACTTAAGAAACCAGTTGTTTGTTTTTGCGCAATGAGTTTAATAGTAATATTACTTCTATATCAGGTTTTTCTAGAACTGTACGACCAAGGCTAGAACCATTGAGGAACCTTTATTTGTAAGAGTGTAATGGTGATAGTGGTGGTGATGGTTATTTTAAGGTTGATGATGTTGATGGTGAGGATGGTGATAATGTGATGAAGGTGGCTGACTGTGATGATGGTGATAGTGACTGTGATGATGGTAGATGATATGATAGTAATGATGAGGATGAAGATAGTGATGGTGATAGTGGTGATGATTGTGATAGTGACAGTTATGATGGTGATAGTGACTGTGATGATGGTAGATGATGTGATAGTAATGACGAGGATGAAGATAGTGATGGTGATAGTGGTGATGATTGTGATAGTGACAGTTATGATGGTGATAGTGATGGTGAAGATAGTACAGGATCTGATGAAGATGATGGTGATGGTGGTGATGTGATGGTAGAAGATTTGATGGGATGATGATAGTGAAGGTGATTACAGTTGTGATGATGGTAATCGTGGTGATGATGGTGATAATGGTAATAGTGTTGGTGGTAGTAGATGAATGATGGGACGATGGTAGTGACAATATTACAGTGGTGATAATGGTGATAGTGTCGGTGATAGTAGATGATGGTGATGGTGGTGATGTGATGGTAGAAGATATGATGGGATGACAATAGTGAAAATATTACAGTGGTGATGATGGTGATTGTGTCGGTGATAGTAGATGATATGATGGAATGATAGTGAAGATATTACAGTGGTGATAATGGTGATGGTGTCGGTGATAGTAGATGATATGATGGGATGATGATATTGAAGATGATTACAGTGGTGATAATGGTGATAGTGTCGGTGATGGTAGATGATATGATGGGATGATGATATTGAAGATGATTACAGTGGTGATAATGGTGATAGTGTCGGTGATGGTAGATGACATGATGGGATGATGATAGTGAAGGTGATTACAGTGGTGATAATGGTGACAGTGACAGTGATAGTACATGATATGATGATAGTGAAGATATTACAGTGGTGATAATGGTGATGGTGATGATAGTGATGATGATGATGTAGGGGTAATGAACCTGGTGATGATGATTGCCTTGAGGATGGTAATTATTATGATGATATGATGAGGAATGGTAATAGTGGTGGTGGTGATAATGGTTGCGATGGTGATGGTGGTGAGGGTTATGTTGCTCATGATAATGATTATGGTGATGAATGATAGTAATGAAGAGGATATAATGGTGTTGGTGATGATGATAATGAGGATGTTAATAATACTAATGATGGTGATGAGAATATTGATGTGATGAAGATGATGATGATGATGATGATGATATTACTCTCTAATGAAGTCACACTGCATCACTAAACAGTTCTCACTGGCTGAGACTTCACAGCGCCAAGTTGTGTGTAGTCGCTGTCATGAGTGTTTCCAAACATGTAGTCATGGTGTTAAATCGACTGATACAGCGTGTTATAATGAACTCTGCTCTGTGTTAATCAGAGCTAATTTCTAATGGTGAATATGAGTGAATCAGTGCAGACTGCGTGTAAAGCCCTGTGTGTTTTTGAGGGCTGTTTGTGAAGCTGCAGAAAGCTCTGAATAGAACTCTGATTGCTCTCATCCCGTCTCAGCAAACATCCCCAGCAGTTTTTCCACCATTGCAGGCTCTGTCTGTCAGTGGATTTATCACTCAGGGCAGGAAAATGACCAAAGTCATGAATAAATCCCTGCTTTTCCCTGCCGCCCCCCCCAGGCTCCACCCCCTGCCTTTGTCTGCCTCCATTTAGACGTCTCATCATCACACACAGGCAAGATCACTGACCCATTTTTCCCTGCAAGCACAAATGTCAACCGTTGCATCATCTGCAGTCTGCTTTACTGACCACCATCCCCCAGCTTGCCCCAAATTACACCAACTGCCCCGCTCTGCCCCCATTGCCCCATCATTCCCCTCCAACTGCCCCAACATTCTACACCGACTGCCCCACCATTTTACACCAACTGCCCCACTATTCTCCCACAACTGCCCCACCATTCTACACCAGCTGAACCATCATTTTTCCCCAACTGCCCCACTATTTTACAGCAAATAGCCCCACTATTCTTCCACACCTGTCCCACCATCCCATCATTCTAAACTTCCTCATCATTCTCCCCCCAACTGCCCCACCATTCTACACCAACTGCCCCGCTTTTCTTCCCCAACTGCCCCACAATTCTACACAAACTGCCCCATTATTCTGCACCAACTGCCCCACTATTCTCCCACAACTACACCACCATTCTACACAAACTGCCCCATTATTCTGCACCAACTGCCCCAGCATTCTACATCAGTTGCCTCACCATTCTAAACCAATTGCCCCACCATTCTCCCCCGGCTGCTCCACCATTCTTCCACAACTGACCCACTATACTCCACAAATTGTCCCATTTCCCCTCAATCTGCCCCATTCTACACCAACTTCCCCACTATTCTTTCCTAACTGCCCCACCATTTTACAAAAGCTGCCCTGCTGTTCTCCCCTAACTGCTCCACCATCTTACACCAACTGCCCCACTGTTTTCTCCCAACTGCCCCACCATTCTACATCAGTTGCTCCACCATCTTATACCAACTGCCTCCCCCAACTATTTTCCCCCAACTGCCCCACCATTTTACATCAGTTGCCCCACCATTCTACACCAACTGCCCCACCATTCTACACCAACTGCCCCACCATTCTCTCACGACTGCCTCACTATTCTCCACAAATTGTCCCCATACTATACCAACTACCCCACCAAGTTTTCTTTAGTTTTAGCACTGGAGCTACGAGGCTAATGTAGCTAACAAGTAATGGAAGCCTAAACCCCACCAGTTAGCATGGTGCTAACTGCCTGTCTGAGTCATCACACAGTCTCCTCAGACCGTGTGGAGCTGTTCAGTGTCTCTAATAGACCTGACGATGTGGATTCTGACTCTCACATACTGAGTGAACAAAGTGTCACTCAAGGTCATTTTCATGGGGTGGGGGTGTTTATGTTTGTTGCACTGGGGCCTTTAAAGCTGTAGAGTGTTTGTAAACATAAAAGTAGAAGAAAGATGGAGGATGGAGAGAAGAAAGAAGGGAGAGAGACAGAAAGAAAGAAGGGAGAGGGAGGAACAGAGAGAGAGAGAGAGAGGGAGAGAGAAAGGAGAAAGAGTGTGAGTGAGGGAGAGAGAGATAAGGAGAGAAAGAAAGATTATTATTATTATTATTATTATTATTTTATACATTATTTCCTTCTTCACCATTATCTTCATATTCTACTAGGATATTTTAATTGCTTTGGCAACAATTGTTCATTACAGTTCATGCCAATAAAGTTATTTGAATTGAATTGAATTTAATTGAATTGAATTGAAAGAGAGAGAGGGATAGGAGCAAGAGTGTAAGGGACAGAGGAAGAGAGACATGAGGAAAGAAAGAATGAAAGAGAGAGAGAAAGAGCAACAGAAAGGAGAGAAAGCGTGAGTGAGGGAGGAAGAGAGAGGGAGAGAGAGAGAGAGAGGATGAAAGAGAGAGAGAGAGAGCATGAGAGTCCTGCGGCTGAAGCGAAGGTCAGACGGCGGGAGTGACCGTGGTGGAGTGTGAGCTGCGGTCAGTCTGAGAGGCTGAAGTGTTTAAAGTGTCGTTCTTGTTCAGACAGTAAAACAGACAGAAAGATCAAAGCTGGTTGAGATCAGAGTGAACACAGGGGAGTGTGTCCACTCCACAGTGGACCGGAGAGGAGAGGAGAGGAGAGGAGGGGAGAGGAGAAGAGAAGAGAAGAGAGGAGATGAGGTGAGAGGAGAGGAGAGGAGGGGAGAGCAGAGGAGGGTCAGCTGGGCTCTCAAACTGAAGAACCGCGGCGGGAAAATTAGTGTGATGCACACATACGTATACACGGCACGGAGAGGAGCGCTCTACACTGACCAACTCTGACTGATCACACACTCAGAGAGAGAGAGAGAGAGAGAGAGAGAGACAGAGAGAGAGAGAGAGAGAGAGAGAGAGAGAGAGAGAGAGAGAGAGAGAGTGAGTATCTGTGAATGAGAGAGAGAGAGAGAGAGAGAGAGAGAGAGAGTGAGTATCTGTGAATGAGGAGAGAGAGAGAGAGAGAGAGACAGAGAGAGTGAGTATCTGTGAATGAGGAGAGGAGAGAGAGAGAGACAGAGAGAGTGAGTATCGGAATGAGGAGAGCGAGAGAGGAGAGAGGAGAGAGAGAGAGAGACTGGAATGAGAGAGTAGAGAGAGAGAGAGAGAGAGAGACAGAGAGAGTGAGTATCTGAATGAGGAGAGTGTGAGTGAGAGTATCTGTGAATAAAGAGAGAGCGTGTGTGTGTGTGTGTGTGTGTGTGTGTGTGTGTGTGTGTGTGTGTGTTTGTGTGTGTGTGTGAGTGTGTGTGTGTGTGTGTGTTTGTGTGTGTGTGTGAGTGTGTGTGTGTGAGTGTGTGTGTGCAGTGATGTGTCATTTGGTGAACGTTAGGAGCCGAATCGCTTTGAAAAGCTGTTCTTTTTTTGTTTAATTTTTATTTTTGTTAAGACAAAACAATCAACGTTGTAACTGTAAAACACCTCCTCCTGGGTCTCTTTGGAACATTTTGGCTCCGCCCCCTCATTATCCCCAACACCTGTTTCCTGTTGTTTCAGTTTTGTTTTGGAGGTTTTTACGTAATTCTTATCTGTGTTCCTAAGCGAGCCTCATTAGTTCTTCTAGTTCCTGCTTCTTGAAAATCATTCAGTAAAACTACTTTCCAACATCTGACTCATTCAAGCTTTTTAAACATCCTGCATTTTTCTTTAATTTTATCTTTTTCCACAAAGTGTTTGTCATAAATTTTTACTTGTCCATTTTCCAGCCTCTCTTTTTCCTTTAATCAGGCTGTATGTGTTACTGTGTCCTTAAGACTGATGTATGAAAATGAGCTCTGTTCTGACTGGCTGTATTGTGCCTTATTCAAAAAGCAGTCCGGGCTGAAACACTCCTTATAACTTGTGTTTACATACTAGATCAGGGGTCGGCAACCTGTGTCTCTTTTACCGCCCTGTTGTGGCTCCACAGCAGAATCAGATCTGTAGGTAATAATAAAATAATCCTCCTTTACAGTAAAATAAAGCTCTGCTGATCGTTCAACACAGTTTAACAATAAATGGTCTTAAACTCTGGAGTTAATGTAGAACTGCTAATTCACCCTTTAACCCTGAAGATCAGCGCAGACTGCTGGTCACCATAGCAACACAGACAACAATCTCGCCTAGCTAGTAGCTAACGAAACGACAAAGAGAGAGATTTAAGATGAACATTGATAATTTGGAGATGAATGGACTTATTTGTGTTTATAATCACTCCAGCTGGTTTCCTGATACGTTTAATCTGCAACGAGAAACTGAAACACTAAAAAGTCATGAGGCTGAAGTCAGTTTCTCATTCGCCAGCTTCTTATTTGAATTTTCCTGTTCCACCTTAAATGGTGCAGCAGTTCTGGCGCCTCAGGCACCATTTAAGGTGGAACGGGAAAATTCGAGCAAGAAGATGGCGACTGAGAAGCAACTTCAGCCTCATAAAAGGTTGAACACTGAGAGACATTTTACAAGAAACTGTTCTACTTTTGAGGAAAAGTTTCCTGCTGGAGATGTGAGAAAAGCAGCTGTAGCTGAGCTAAAGCTTAAAGCAGAGCAAAGTAAGTCTGTGTTTTTGTTTATATTATATTTATAGCCTATACTAGAACATCAGCACACACTGAGACACATTTACAGCCAAGATGGTAAAATGGACATAAGATGTTGTGGCTCCCAAGGTGGTTTGATTTTTGTTGAAAGGGCAAAATGGCTCTTCTTAACTTTTGAGTTGACTGATTTTTTGAAGTTCACAGATTGTGATGCAAGTCAACATCGACTAATGGCTGATGATGTCATGAATAAAAGGAGAAAGGAACGCTTTGCAAGCGACTTTAAAATTCTGTTACAAAGCCAAACTCCACAGGCCAGTAGAGCGTGATGTGTCCTTTCCAAGGAGCCCTGGATCTCATTGTTAGCTCTCAGAGAACCGAAGATACAGACCACAAAATCTCACAGATTTGTATTAGACTTCACTCTAGGTGGCCATGCTGAGACACTCGCCTGCCATGGAGGTCTGGACAGCTGGAAAAATTTATAGCACCGTAACTCGATAAAAATAAGAGTAACTGACTTCAGACTTTACGGGATTACATGACGTTAAGCTCCCTCTCCCACCACACAGAACTTTTATTGTAGTCTTCAGGAAAACGGAGATAACGGTGTTCAGTATCTGATCTCTGAAGCTCTGTAGATCGGCAGAGAAATGTTAGAACGAAGCCAATCTCCCCCAGAGATATGGACCCTGAAATCACCAGGCTGCTAACCTGTTGACTTCCCTGAAGGATCCGTGCTGTTAGTGTCACAATCACGTGATCAGCGACTCGTGGACATCAAGCTTAAAGCGTCATTGCTGAGTCAACTAGTCTGGGCAACCCCTACTACACACTACGTCAAACTCTTTTATTTACTCTTCCATTATAGGGGCTCTTTTTACATTTGTTAATTATTACTTAGAACAGGCTTGTCAAACTGGGGAGCTTCCAGGCCAAAGTGCTGCGGAGATCAGCGTTTACCTTCTTCTAACGCTCTGAATTCAGTTCATGAAGGTCTTGCTACTTAGCTGATGAGCTGAATCAGGTGTGTTTAATGAGGCAGTGAGCTGAAGTGTGCTGTGTTTTGGCCCATGAGGACTGGAGCCTGACCCACGTGACTTAGAAAGTAGACTAAGGTTTTATCGAAAATGAAATGATTGAAATTATCACTAACCTCGCTAATATTGGGTCCAAAAAACTGGACAAAGAGCCATTTGGGAACTAAAAGAGTCGACTCTTGGTGAGAGGAGCCAACTTATCTGACTCACCGGGACGAATTTTGTGGACGTTTTTCGGACCACGTCGACGTCTTTACGTATTAGCGTAACACACAGGCTCAAAAAGAAGGTCCGGCTCGATGTTTCGGCCTCAAATGATCTCATAATCAACATCATACTGAAGAAGATATGACGACAATCACATCCTCAGAGACGCTCCGTCACCAAGTTTAGACTGAGTTCTCTCTGAATTCTCTTTCAGTGCATTCGCAAAAGTCAGCTTCTTTCACTTGTGGGGGTCCGAAGCACAACCGACCTTTAAAAAAAAAATTCTTCTGCATGTGCAATTACATATTTCCACCACAGAGGTCTCCAAATCCCCAAATCCTACACTCTTAGCAAAAAGGGTTCTATATAGTACCGAGAAAGGGTTCTTTGGCTTGTAACAATACTGAAACCGTTTTGGTGTTATATAGAACCATTTTCAAAAGGATTCTATAGAGAACCATCTATAACACATTCTCCATCAACCTGAAGAACACTTTTACGAATGTGAAGCACCTTTTAATCATGCAAAGGGATCTTTGAGTGTTCATGGTTCCACCATCTTTACTAAAGAACCCTTGAAGAACCATCTTTTTTAAGAATGTACGCAGTGTTGCTTTAAGGTCTGATGAGTCGATTGTAGTTAAGACCAAAAGACAGGCGGCTTTAATGACACACTTACGATTTCAATGCTAAGAGCTCAATAAAATAAACTACTCTGAATAATATCATCCCCACACTGATGGAACCCTCACTCTGGGGTCGTGCTTCATTTCCCAAATATTTCCCAAATGCTTGGGAGAAAATGGATGTGTGGGAAATTAAACACCAAATCAGTTCAGGAGAGGAGAGTTTACTTCAGCCAAAAGGACTTTATTTTCATTTTTTTGTCCAAAAGTATGTTTTATGTTACATATTCGGATTCTGATTGGTAAAATGATAAATAGCAGCTCCGATAATCAGTCGACCTGTAACTTCAAGCTCTATTGTGTGTGTATGTCTGCAGACAAAAGCAGTGGTCACTCTAGAACAGCCCAATCCTGACAACAGTAGTAAGCACGTCCCGTAGCCCCCCCACCCCAACACAGCAGCCATGCTGTAATGACCGCATTGTTAGCGAGGCTGGCGGTGGCTCTGTAGCGTAAATGTCAGGGTGATATTTCACTCACTGTTCTGCTGCCTATAGGCAGAGTATGGAGCACTGCTGAAGGTCAGAAGACTTAATGATTAAATTGGGAGGGGGTGGACAATAAGATTAATACATCCTCTACTTTCTTCAACCGGACATCAAGAATATCCTGCAACTGCATATTCATTGGAGAAGCTTTACAGCCTGATGAGAAACTGTAGGACAGACTCAGTTTATATCACAATACCTACATTTAGAGTCAGTTATTCATTCAGCCTAATGAGAAACTGTAGAACAGACTCAGTTTATATCACAATACCTACATTTAGAGTCAGTTATTCATTCAGCCTAATGAGAAACTGTAGAACAGACTCGGTTTATATCACAATACCTACATTTAGAGTCAGTTATTCATTCAACCTAATGAGAAACCGTAGAACAGACTCGGTTTATATCACAATACCTACATTTAGAGTCGGTTATTCATTCAGCCTAATGAGAAACCGTAGAACAGACTCAGTTTATATCACAATACCTACATTTAGAGTCAGTTATTCATTCAGCCTAATGAGAAACTGTAGAACGGACTCAGTTTATATCACAATACCTACATTTAGAGTCGGTTATTCATTCAGCCTAATGAGAAACTGTAGAACAGACTCAGTTTATATCACAATACCTACATTTAGAGTCGGTTATTCATTCAACCTGCCCCCGAGTGAACAGACCTTCCTAGCTTCTATGCTAATCTACGCTATAAGTGTAGCTTCTATGCTAAGCTATCACAAAACCCTTATAGGCCCTAAATAGTGAATTATCCTCAGATTTATCCCAGGAGTCAAGTCACCTCCATCGGAGTGGTGGTCACTGCGCTTAGTTAGCTTAGTTAGCTTAGCAGCGCTGAGTTCTGAAGAGTCTTAAGGTTATGCAAGTCCAGTCGTACTGATTTAATACTACAAGACGATTCAGTGGCCTGGATGACTCAGACAGATGGGCTGTGCTCAAGAAAACAGGAACAGACTTCATGTCTTCTTCTGCTTCAGTGAGTTTGGCTGGACGCTCTCTGTGTGGTCAGATGTTTGTGATCATACTGTGGTTGTCTGTATGAATTCAGTGAGCTGCATCGGCAGCACCGTGTTTAGCTGCAGGATTTCCAAAGTGTCGCTTAAATAACGGGAACCGACATTAAGATACTTAAGTTAATTTTCGATACAAAGAGCATCTCTGACATATAAAACCTCACCAGCTGCTGTTTTGCAGTGTGAACATTAGGTAATGAATGAACCAGAAGGCATCAGCCAGAATTATGTGGAATAATTAACGTATATTAAAGTTAAGAATGGGGTTTTTCTTCTCTAGTAAAGTTTCCGTTTTAGACATAGGAGGTTTTGTTTGACAGCGATGATCAGAAACGATAGAGAGAATATTCTTTTAGAGAAATGGAGATGGAGTGAAATACATCACAAAGGGATTTGACCAAATGTGTTTATGAAAAAACAGAGAGAGAGAGAGAAAGGGAGAGGGAGAGAAAGGGAGAGGGAGAGGACAAGGAGATACAAAATGGAAAGGGGAGAAAACAGAAAGGCAAAGAGAAGAAAATGAACTAGAGAAGGAGAAATAGAAAGGGGGGAAAGAGAAATAGAGAGGGAGAGAGAAAGAAAGAGACAATACAGAGATATGAAGAAATGGAGAAAAGGAAAGAAAAGAGAAAGAGATGAGAGAAAAATGATGAGAGAGGTAGAAAAGCAGTGAGACACTGTGTGTGTGTGTGTGTGTGTGTGTGTGTGTGTGTGTGTGTGTAAACAGATGGCTCTGCTGGCACAAACCTGGTACAATACACACACTATAATACACACACACACTATAATACACACACTATAATACACACACACACTATAATACATACATACCACAAAACGCACTATTGACACAAACACACTGCTACACACAGACACACTAGAACACACAAACACTAACACACACACTATTACACACATACACTATAATATACACTATAACACACACTATAACACACGCACACACACTATTACACCCAGACATGCACTATAACATAAACACACATTATAACAACACACACACACTCTAACACACACACTGACACACACACACTACAACACACACAATAACGCACACTGTAACACACACTATAATGCGCTAGTACACTTACTAGACTGTAAGTGTATGAGCTCTTTTATTACCACAGAACCACCAGAACAAAGCCAACCAGAGAGAGAGAGAGAGAGAGAGAGAGAGAGAGAGAGAGAGAGAGAGGACAAAGAGAACAGAAAGAGTGACGGAGGTAAAGAGAGAGATGATAGAGAGAACAGAGAGAACATAGAGACAGAGAACAAAGAGAACAGAGCGAGAGAGAAAGTGTGAGGGAGGAAAAGAGAGCGAGAGTCAGGATATTTGCTGTGTTCAGGATGGTCTGCTCAGTGTTTGCTTTTCTGATTAAAGGTAGAATCTCATCTACTGCTGATAATTACACACAGCTCTCTCCCTCTCCCTTTCTCCTCTGTCTGTCCGTCTGTCCGTCTGTCTGTCTGTCTGTCTGTCTGTCTGTCTATCTGTCCAGCTCTATCTGTCTATCTCAATTATAACTGGTCTATAACAGAGGTCACCAACTATGGACCTTGAATCCATTTTCCTGTCCCGGGCTAGTTAACTGTTCATATGATCCACACAGTCACTCTGACAGACTGTAATACACTACAGGAAGTGTAGGGGGCGATATGGCTTCTACTGTTTCATTTAAAAAGCCTCTATAATGTTCATATGATCCTCACAGTCACTCTGACAGACTGTAATACACTACAGGAAGTGTAGGGGGCGATATGACTTCTACTGTTTCATTTAAAAAGACTCGTCTATCTATCTGTGTGTTTTTGGCGTTGATTCTGATTGGCTGTGACAGTTTCTCCTCTCTCTGGCACTCTTTCCTTTCCTCCCCTGAGGCCATATGGTGCGTTAGTGGACCTGTAGAGTCTGGAGCCAGGAGACTTTTTTCTTTTTGGAGAGGGAGCTGCACGGCTCCTGTGAACTCTTTCTCTCCTGGCCCGATCCAAACAACCCTGAATTGCAAATTACGGCTGAGATTTCCTCGTTTGATGTCTTTTGAAGTAGCTGAATTAATATTTGTGTGCTTTTTCACACTAATGTCAGTGAGAGAAACAGATCCAGATCAGCTCTGCTTCCTCCAGTAGAATGTTCAGTTAGGGTTTATGTAAAAACAGGCCTGTCTTTGTGTATTAAAGATGCATATATACCTGACTGCTGTTCAACAGTTCTAAAGGCGACAGTGCAGTATGTTCATTTGTTCTTAAATATTCCATAGATATTTCCGGATACGTGTCCTACTTGTGTCCTAATATAAATGAACCTCAACTGACTGTGCCAACAAGTAAATACCTACATTTATACACGTGTAAATATGTGTAAAATGGAATTTCTGACTACTGGGACGTTTGAACTAAAACAAATATGAAGTATCTATGTGAGATTCCAAAATCTCACATTCCAAGATTTACTTGGAAATTTGGGACAATTTCTTGGAATATGGGGTTTTTGGGGGAATTTGGGACGGTTGTTTTGTCATTTGCGATTGTCATTAGGACAATTTAATCACCTGGGATCAAAAAACAAAAAAAATAATAATGGATCGGAAGTATGAAATTCCAACAAGGTCCTTAAGGACGGATCACTTTCCATCTTTTCCGTATTTCTTTTTGGAACATCGTGCTGGCACTGTAAACCCGTCATTCCGCTTCACTAATTGGAAGATCCAAATCCCAGAAAAAGCATTTGAAGGTCGATGATAATCTTTCCTGTTTTGGTTTTCAAACTTGTAATCCCAAGTGCTTTTTGTGGAGGGGGATCATTTTGTTGGAAGTCGGGAATTTTTTTTTAAATTCCTTCCTCGCTCAGCAGAATACAAACACACTGAGTCCTGTAGTTTGTTGGTGAGCGTGTTGGTGAGTGTGCGAGAGCGAGCGACTCATTAAAAACTCCACGCCGTCTCCACGTTTCTGCTGCGGTTGGAATCTTATCATACGGATGAAAAGTCCCCTCCCCGTATGCTGCGCTGAATAAAGGCATTTGCTGTAAATGTCAAAGCAGATCGTTTGCAAATGAAAGCGTGAGCTCGGAACGTGCAATCTGGAGGTTTGATCACCAGCTGTCTGCTTCCGCTTAATTGCTACACGGTTGAGATTCATATATGCGGGTGGGGGGCGTGTGGGGGGGCTTTGATCTTATCTGCTGTGTGTTTGTGTATGTGTGAGAGAGAGAAAAGGGGCGAGAGACACTGGAGGTGTGAGAAAAGCTGGGGGGCGAGCGAGTGACAGAGAGAGTGACAGTTGTTCACCTGCTGTTTGATCTCTCCTCTTTCTGTGAGGCCTCTTTCTAAAGGACCTGAAAGACAACACCGTGGCTAGCACCTACTCTCTACTGGAGTTCTAGGATTTTCAACCTCCGTTCGGGAACCTTTTTAAGGTTCTTCACGGTCCAGCATCTGAAGGAGCACATGAGAACTTCATTCTTGACGTTCTCGTGAGGAGCGTTCTGTTGTTCTCTCTGAGAAACTGGTGCACTTGCAAAAGAGCTGAAGCTCTAACACACATTGTGTAGGAGTGGAGCTCTGATCTAGAACCATTACTACATTCTAGGGCTGGGGAGCATTATTCTGTCCTACAACCAGAAAACCAGAAAGCAGGATTCTATTCTAGAACCACAGAGAATGATTAGGTTCTAGAGCTGCAAAGCATGATTATGTTCCACACTCTTAAAAAAATGGTTCTTCAAGGGCTCTTTAGTAAAGGGTTAGTTTATACGTCACCATTTCATGCTTAAATGGTTCTTTGCATGGTGAAATGGTTCCTCAGATTGATGATATTGAGAATATGCTGTGTATGGTTATATAGAACCTTTTTGAAAAGAGTTCTATGTAACACCATTTTCAAAAAGGTTCTATATAGAACCATACACATTCTCCAACAGTCTGAAGAACCCTATCCCAAAGCAAAGAATCCTTCAAGCATGCATATATATTCTTTGAGTATTCATGGTTCTATAGAACCCTTGAAGAACCATCCTTTTTAAGAGTGTAGAGCTGGAGAGCACGATTATGTTGTAGAATTAAGTAGTGGGATTGCAAAACATGATTCTAGAACACAATCTTATTGTGTGGGTGTGTGTTCTAGAATCATGCTTTGCGAGTCTAGAACACAATCCTGCTGTTTATGGCATGGATTGTGTTCTAGAATTGCAAAGCATGATTCTAGAACACAAGCTTAGCGGGTGTGTGTGCATTTTAGAATCATGCTTTGCGAGTCTAGAACACAATCCATGCCATAAACATCAAAGCAAAGCATGATTCTAGAACACAATCTTAGCATGTGTGTGTGTGTTCTAGAATCATGCTTCGCAATTGTAGTGTGTAGAACTCAATTTTGCTGTTTAAGGCATTGATTATGTTCTAGAATTACAAAGCATGATTCTGTCCTAGAACCAGAGAGCTGGATTCTGTTCTAGAATCGCAAGGCATGATACTGTACTAGAGCCATGGAGCAATATCCCAGACGTCCAGCTGAGCTCAGCGCTGAAATAAAATTAGATTTTTGCTTTTTAAAGCTAATAAAAAATAAAAATAGCAAAATAATATATTTTATTAGAAACAAGCTTAAGGACAAGTAAAAGCACTGTGATTGAAATCTGCTTGGAGACCCTTCATTTATTTAATTTCTAGTCAAAACAGCAATTAAGTACAATTTCAGGAGATATTTCAGAGGAGATTAGATGTAAGATAATTACTATTATAATGAAGAAGAAAGTCAAAGGAAAATAAGTGAAAAAAAAAAAAACAGAACTTACCAAAACTGAGTTTAAAAACGGATTAAAAGCTCCAGAGAAAATGAGGCTCCTAACAACCACCTGGAAGACCTGGTCAACCCCAAAATTGCCCCCATCAGATAAGCAGCACTTAAAGCCTTCATCTCTGAGAGAGAGGAGAAAATCAAGCTGATCAGATCTGAAAACATCCACAGGTGTTTCTGTCCATCCTTCCACTGTGAGAAGACGACTCAGCGCTGTGGGTCTGAAAGGATGTGTAGCTGATCAAGAAGAACCTCACTGAGAAAAGGAGACGGACACATCAAACAAAGAAGCTGAACGATGGACTGACCACCCCAGAGTCCAGACCTCAACACCACTGAATGTGTTTGATTACTTCAGAAAATGATCAACCAGCTTCTGAGACTAAACTTTGGAGGTGTGTCTGCAGATTCTTTGAGGAAGTGAAAGTGAGGCTCCTGAAAAGAATGGAAGCTGGAATAAAGGTAGAGAGTGACTCACTGACTCACACAGCTGAGATTAGATTTAGCTGTTATTTTCTGCTCGTGTTTATGTTTTGTATTCAGTGCCTGTTTAACTGGAAATTGAAGAATAAAGGATGGTCTCAGATTCTTTCACAGTGCTGTAGTTCATTAGTTTGAGTCTCTGGATGGGGTCACTGTGTGTTTCTGTTGTTCTGAGGAAACGAGAAGAAGAATGAGAAGTACACACACACACACACACACACACACATACACACACACACACACACACACACACACACACACACACACATGTGCATAAACACACTCTCACTCGAGGCTGTGGAAAGGAGCTTAATTGCCTCTGTGTGTATGAACAGCTGTTGTTTTTTAGTTCAGTAATCCTCTCAGTGGTAAAATCTTAAAGTGAAATTTCACAGAGACCCCCAAGCCCCCCGCTGTCTCCAGAAGCTTCTCTCCACTGTGGATAAACAACAGGAGCCGGAGGGCGCTGGAATTTGAGTGGTGGTTTAAAGCCCACCTCAGAGTAACTTATTGTTGCAGATTTTAAGCCCACCTTAGTGTTTTGTGTTTTACATCCCACCTCAGATATTGGAGGTTTGAAACCCACCTCAGTGTTTAGGTTTGATGCCCATCTCAGTGATTTACGTTTTAAATCCCACCTTAGTGTTAAGGTTTAAATCCCACCTCAGTGTTTAGGTTTTAAGCCCACCTCAGTGTTAAGGTTTAAATCCCACCTCAGTGTTTAGGTTTTAAGCCCACCTCAGTGTTGCAGGTTTAAAGCCCATCTCAGTGTTTAGGTTTTAAGCCCACCTCCGTGTTGCAGATTTGAAACCCTCTTCGGTGTTGCAGCAGGTTAAAATCCCACCTCGATGTTGCAAGTTTAAAGCCCACCTCAGTGAAGGGTAAAAATCCACATCAGTTTTGCAGATTTGAAGCCCACCTTGGTGTTGCAGATTTAAAGCCCGCCTCAGTGTTACAGGATTAAATCTCACCTCAGTGTTGCAGGTTTTAAGCCCATATCTTTGTTGCAGGTTTAAAGCCCACATCAGTGTTACAGGATTAAATCCAACCTCAGTATTCAAATTTGAAGCCCACTTTGGTGTTGCAGCTTTGCAGCCCACCTCAGTGTTACAGGATTAAATCCCACCTCAGTGTTGCAAGATTAAATCCCACCTCAGTGTTACAGGTTTAAAGCCCACCTCAGTGTTTTGCGTTTTAAATCCCAACTCTTTGTTGCAGGTTTAAAGCCCACCTCTTTGTAGCAAGTTCAAAGCCCACCTTAGTACTGCAGGTTTAAATCCCATCTCAGTGTTGCAGGTTTAAAGTTCACCTTGGTGTTGCAAGTTTATATCTCACCTGAGTGCTGCAGGTTTTAAGCCCACCTCAGTGTTCCAGATTTGAAGCCCACCTCAGTGTTCTAGGATTAAATTCCACCTCAGTGTTGCAAGTTTAAATCCCACCTCAGTATTGCAGGTTTAAAGTCCACCTTGGGGTTGCTAGTTTAAATCTCACCTCAGTGTTGCAGGTTTAAGGCCCACTTCAGTGTTGCAGGTTTAAGACCCACTTCAGTGTTGCAGGTTTAAAACTCACCTCAGTACTGCAGGTTTAAATCCCACCTCAGTACTGCAAGTTTAAATCCCACCTCAGTATTGCAGGTTTAAAGTCCACCTTGGGGTTGCTAGTTTAAATCCCACCTCAGAGTTGTTATTTTAAATCCCACCTCAGTGTTGCAGGTTTAAGGCCCACTTCAGTGTTGCAGGTTTTAAGCCCACCTCAGTGTTCCAGATTTGAAGCCCACCTTAGTGTTCTAGGATTAAATTCCACCTCAGTGTTACAAGTTTAAATCCCACCTCAGTATTGCAGGTTTAAAGTCCACCTTGGGGTTGCTAGTTTAAATCTCACCTCAGAGTTGTTAGTTTAAATCTCACCTCAGTGTTGCAGGTTTAAGGCCCACTTCAGTGTTGCAGGTTTAAAGCTCACCTCAGTACTGCAGGTTTAAATCCCACCTCAGTATTGCAGGTTTTAATCCCACCTCAGTATTGCAGGTTTAAAGTCCACCTTGGGGTTGCTAGTTTAAATCCCACCTCTGAGTTGCTGGTTTAAATCTCACCTTAGTGTTGCAGTTTTAAGGCCCACCTCAGTGTTGCAGGTTTAAGACCCACCTCAGTGTTGCAGGTTCAAAGCCAACTTTAGTATTGCAGGTTTAAAACTCAGTGTTGCAAGTTTAAAACTCAGTGTTGCAGGTTTAAAACTCAGTGTTGCAGGTTTAAAACTCAGTGTTGCAGGTTTAAAACTCAGTGTTGCAGGTTTAAGGTTCACCTTGGTGTTGCAAGTTTATATCCCACCTTAGTGTTGCAGGTTTAAATCCCACCTCAGTGTTTCAGGTTTATATCTCATCTCAGTGTTGCAGGATTAAATCCCATCTCAGTGTTGCAGGTTTAAAGCCTACCCCAGAGGTCCAGGCCTCTTTTTCTGCTTTTATTTTCCGTTTTATGGTCTGCACTTCCTCTCTTTGTCCACTCCGCTGCTGTGTAGAGCTGTATTGTAGTCAGTGTTGTAGCCGGATGTTGGGACATATTTCCTGTCATGTTTGGTGTCTGAGGAACAGCTGGTGTGATTATCCAGCTCCAGACTATTCTTAGTACGAGATGCCTTCAGTTCCTCGATAACATCAGCTGAGAGGAAACTTGGGATTTGAATACAGTGGATCTGATGGCCCCCATTACTTCCAATCAGATTTCTATCCCGCCAAAGAGTCCGTCTCATGAGTTGTAAGTCATTTTTTTAGAGGTTTGCTGGATTAATTTTGTGGTTTGCTAGAAAAAAATGACAGCCATCATTCAGGAATGGGGGTAATCCTGAAATTCCGGATCCAGGCCTGAATACAGGCCGTCTTATATCACCTGGAATTTGAGGACAGCAGCTAAAGCCCCAAACACATTGTTTAATTATACAGACATTTTGGAAAATCAATAAAATTTAGCCTCAGTGCTTCCAAATGGTATAGATATTTTATGGGAAATTCATGCATTTATACATACTCTTACAGAAGACCATGGAAACACCGTACCGTTATGTGTGTGTTTTTACCCAGAATTCCCTGGAGCTCTTCAGATCCAGCTGATAGAGCAGGCGGATCACGCTGAGCTGAACGCAGCACGTTCCCTTTGATTAAAGATGACATTCATCCAAAAGCCACACTTTAATAACCGCGGCCTTCTGGGGACCTTCTTTCTCTCTCCGTCAACTCTGTCCCCTCTTTTTCTCTTTCTCTCTCTCTCTCTCTTTCCCTCAAAATCTCTCTCTCTTTCTCTCAAATGCTCTCTCTCTCCCTTTCTCTCTCTCTCTTTACTCTCACTTTTTCTTCTCATGCTCTCCCCCACTCTCAGAGCTTTAGTGCGTTATTGTCACATCTGCGGCGGCAGCTCTGTTTCAGGGCTCTTTACTCAAGGAGTCGCTGTGAAACTGAAACATACAAGCTCAAATATATGTTAATGTTTTTAAAGAGTTCACATCCTACATTTTTCTTGTGTTTCATTTTTCCCTGCAATATATTATGATACAATATGATATCGTTAAACCCCTAATATACAGGCTAAAGCAAATCAGTTAGCATTAGCAGCTAGCCTGCCTTATGCTCACTGCACTTCATATATGGACTACAGAGTGACGGTTGCAGTGTGAATATTTTAAAAATGAAAGAGGAGACAATTTATCTTTTATTGGTATCAGCAACAAAATAGTAACTATTATTATCATTATCGGCCCAGCAATTCCACGTCGGTGCATCGCTGCCCTCCAATGCAAATGCAATCTGCATAACCTGGACATCTTAAACACATTTGCTGCTTTAAAGAAAAACCATCTATTACTTAAAAAGGTCAGTCAGAGGAGAGTGGACATTAAAGTGTCCAAGGAGAATTTAAGAAGATATGTATAAGTCCAGAAAATGACCTCAGACCCCAGAGAGTTAAACTGTTTTTGTAACTGTCCCTTTTAAGGCTGATATATTTAATTCAGTCCACGCTGAAACACTCCTTATAACGTCAACATGAATGGGCGGAGCTAAACTGCTGTGGGCTGATTAGGTGGTGTATTTTAATGTGTTATCTTTTGTGACATCATGGAAACAATTAATTAAAAAATTCAAAACAAGGCTTAGTTTTCAACCATGAACTGTATAGACTGGTGAGTTAATGGTATACTAGTAACTTCAGCCATGTTTACGTACTACGCCAACCTCTTTTTCTTAAAATTGAGTGAGGAAAATGACATTTTCCATGATATGGACCCTTGAAAAGCTTCAAATAAATGTATGGAATGTATTTTACAAGCTTAAATGTCTGTGTTTTATCCAGAATGGCCAAAAACAGCGATCATATGCGCCAGCATTGCTTAGTGCTAACATACCACTAGAAATCCCAAAGCTGCGCTAGGTATTAGCATTAAAATATATATATTTTTTAATCTTGTTTTGACGTTTATGACTCGAACTGCAGGTCTAACTTTAATATTCAGGGTTTGCCCCGTATTTTTCGCCAGCTTGCGCAACATTCGGTGAATACATTCATTTAAAACAGAGTTCTGTGCTAAAAAACAGGAAAGCTGTCTCTGTAGGTACGAGCGTCACCCTGAGGCTTTTGCCTCCACTCTTTTTTCCACTGCATGCCTTTGTTTGACCCACTTCTGTCTGCGTCTGCACTGTAAACAGATCCACTAATTGCCTTCATTTATTCATTGGGAAGTCAAGTGCAGTCGGGCTGGAGCGTTCCCGGCCCGCTCATGCGGAAGGTGGACACTTTCACCATCCTCCCCGCTAATGCATCCACGCTAACGTAGCAACCCCCGAGACCACCCCAGAGTGTGTCCGCGTGTGTGTTTCAGTGGAGCCCACAGGGGTTAAAGGTTCAGCTGTGTCTCATGTGACCTGCCTGTGGTTCCTAGCGGCATGCTAGTTAGCATTTAGCCGTCATGAAGCTGAGAGTGCTCTTCGTTTGTGCTCTTCAGATGAGTAATGCATTGAGAGAGTGCTCGGAACACACGTATCACTTAGTGTCACATCTCATTCAGAATGTGGATGGTGTGAGAATGTGTGCGTTCGACAAGTCGCTAATGTTGCCTGGAGTTGGTCTTTTGTGGGTGTGTTTGAGGTGCTTTTTGTTGTGATTTGATTGCGATATTTTAAACTAACTTGCAATCATGCTTTTCTTGCCTAAACTGGATTATGGCTGGACCTAAAAATGTCCAGTTCTCTATGAAAATCCACCTGCTCCTCCAGCGTGAAGGACGTTTATAGTCAGTTTGTCCCCCTTTGCTGCAGTAACAGCCTCTACTCTTCTAAAAAGCTTTCCACTTGATATTGAACATTGCTGTAAGGATTTGATGGAGCATTAGTGAGGTCTGGTACTGATGGTCAGTTGGATGGTCAGTTCTGGATCACTACAACTCATCCCAAAGGTATTGGATGGAGTTCCATCACTCCAGAGAACACAGCTCCACTGCTCCACAGCCCAGTGCTGGGGGGCTTTATACCCCTCTAGTCTATGCTTAGCATTGGGCCGGGTCCCATTCTATTGGTCAGAGCCACAGAGCCACAGTTTCACGCCAGCAGTTTCACTCCAGCAGGTTCAGGCCAGTGGCATTCAGCACCGACACTTGTTTTGGTTTGTCTTAGCGAGTTTTAGGCTGATCAACATTTCAGTCATTTTATGTGGGTTTCCAATGAACTTGTGGTAAATTTGTGTTGGGTTAACGTTATATTTTAAGCTTTAGGCTGAAAGAAATTTTGGTTTGAACGCATATAGAGATTCACAGGGTAAATATTACACCAACTACAGCTGATGTGGCGGGTAAACTAATAGTTATGAAGACATATCGATCAATTAACTTACCTTTAAAACAAGGGCTTTATGTGAACACTTACATGTGCAGGAATAAAACTTTATAATAAGCGGCTTAAAATGAGCATAATATTAAGCTTTAGGCTAAAACGAACTTTAGTTTTTGAACGTCTCCCTGCTGAAAAAAACAACGCATTAAGTTTTCCTTTTGGTTTCTGATGGTTTTGTAATGCGTTTTGTCTCATGGTTTAACTGGTTACCGGTGGTTGATTTGTATATTGGCGGCGGTCTCCCTTCCTGAATGGTAATATACATGGCGGCACACAACCAACACAAACAGCCACTGTTATAAATGAGACGTTATAAATGAGCAGACCGGCCGCTGGCTGAAATATGAATTGTAACGCTCAGCTTTCCTATAAGGACTTTGTTTATGGGAAAGTTGAGCATTACGAGTGTCCCATTCAAGAAAAGTCATCTATTGCTCAAAAGGTCAGTCAGAGGAGGGTGGACATTAAAGTGTTCAGACAGACTGCTGTATCTGCATCACTGCAGCCTTTAAATGTTAACGTGCTGTACTACTGCTCATGCGTTCCACTGGCCTGAAACCGCTGGAGTGAAACTGCGGGTGTAGATCTGCAACTACGGTCAGACCCTTCTCGAATTTCCTCATTAGAATGGCTGTCCAGATACTTTTGGACATTTACTGTATCAGATTGGATTGATATTGGTAGTCAGTATTAAAGGATTTGGAATTTTTCCAAAGTCTCTCTGAACACTACCCGATACTGGACGTTCCCTGCAGGCCTCAAGCTCCATTAGACCTGCACCTCATTAGCATTGGCATGTTCGTCATGGCGTATTCATGTCATTATTTGAATGAACAGCTTTGCGCACCCATTTCCATGATTATGTTGGGGAGCAGTTCTGTCCTCAGGCCACATGCTCACTCAAACATAACACGAGCGTATATTTACCACACTGCCTTTATGTTTGGCCTGTGGGGCTCATAATTCAGAGCGTTAGCATTTTAGGCCGCAGTGATGCAGATACAGCAGTCTGTCTGAACACTTTAATGTCCACTCTCCTCTCACTGACCTTTTGAGCAATAGATGACTTTTCTTTAGAGCAGCAAATGTATTTACGATGTCCTGGTTAAGGCAGGGATGCACTGATGTGGAATTGCTGGGCCGATAATAATAATAATTAGTTATTAATATCTTGTGGCTGATACCAATAACAGATGAATTTAGTCTTCTTGTATTTTTAAACCATTCACACTATAACGGTCACTCCGTAATCCATATATGAAGTGCAGTGAGCATAAAACGGGGTAAAACTTTAAAAATGCTAGCTGCTAATGCTAACTGATATGCTTTAGCCTGTATATTGGGGATTTAACAATATTATATTGTATCGTAATGTATTGCATCTGCATCTTTAGCTCTCTGGGGTCTAAAGGCACTTACTGGATTAGTGCATATCTTCTTAAATCCTCCTTTAAAGGCTCTTCATATAACATGATCCTCATCTGTTTCATATCAAAATGCTCCGTTATCTTCATCACTACTTTCCAAAACCGCTGCAGCAGCTTCAGCAGCTGTAAACTCTCTGCAGGCCATTTCACATGAGTCTCCGATGTGGACTGAATGAAGAATGAAGGGTTTCCCGCGTGATGGTCAGTCCTTAGTGATTTCCTGAGTGTCCATTGGTCAGTTTCACACAGAATGTAGACGGACGCACGAATCCACCAGTTCCACACGGTGAGAGGCAGATGACGTGTATCTCAGCCCCTCTTCATAGGCTCATAACTCCGGATGTGAGTCTCGTATGATCTCGTGATAAGATGGAATGGAAAGGGCGACTCTACAGATTCAGGAAGTGTTTGAACTGGATTTCTGCGCTGGATTTTCACAAAGATACAGAAACAGATACAGAAATATCAAATTTGATGCACAGGCGAGTTAATGGACCCCCGAGGGTTAGTGGCCAGAATGTGAAATGTTGTGGTCAGGGGCGCCGGGCAGTAGGCAGTGAGCTTGTGGCTAGCACATTAGAGTGGGACACTATGAAGGACAGCTTTTGTTTGGTGTTTCTGTGCAAAAAAGTTTGTACTTCTATAATCCTGAAACATTAACATATTAACATAAGGCAGATTTACAGGCACTCTTGCTGCACCGCGGACCACTTTCAGCCCTCGTGAGTCCAGTAGTATGTACTGAACGGTGGACTGAACTTCTGCTACATCACTCCTGTAAGATGAGAGAATCCGTTTTTAACAGAGAAACTATTTGTATTTGTAGTATCATTTTTGGTACTACTGGATATTTTGGTGCTGGTCTGCGGTTCAGCATGTTCAGATATAAATCATTATTGATTCATATAACCAATCTCTCCGGCTCGACCGCACCGCAAACCTGCTTTATTTCATGATCATCCATCCATCCATCATCTAAACCGCTTATCCTTCTGGGTCGCGGTGGGGTGCTGGAGCCTATCCCAGCTGTCATTGGGCAGAAGGCAGAATACACCCTGGACAGGACCCTAGTCGCCCGGCCGGGAATCGAACCCAGGCCATTCTTGCTGTGAGGCGACAGCGCTACCCACTGTGCCATTTCATGATCACTCAGGCTGAATTGCAATTCGGCTCCCTTCTCCCTACTCCCTACTCCCTATGTCGTGCACTATGTAGGCCTTAAAAGAAGGACTCCGGCACCCAAACAGCGCATAATGTTCAACAAAAAGCCATTTGAGATTCAGCCACATGTGCACCTAAATTATATTTATAGCGCATTATTTTTGAGTAGAAGTCGAATTTCATAACTCACATAGTGCACTACGTAGGGAGTAAGGAGCCATTTGGGACTCATACACTCTTAAAAGAGGGTTCTAGGCAGCGCATGACGTTAAACATTACACACCCTTAAACATTACACACTCAAAAAGATGGTTCTTTAGTAAAGAAAATGGTTCTATATAGAACCATGAACACTTAAAAAAGTTTAAAGCGTTCTTTGCATCATGAAATGGTTCTTCAGATTGATTCTTCAGATGAACGTGTTGTATATGGTTCTATAGAACCTGTTTGTAAAGGGTTTTTTTTCTTTTTGCTGCTGTATAGAACCGTGAACAACACATTCTCCATCAACCATTTCACAATGCAAAAAACATATAATCATGCAAAGGGTTCTTTGAGTGTTTATGGTTCTATATAGAACCATTGTGTTTTACTAAAAAACCTTTGAAGAACTTTTTTTTAAGTGTGTAGTGTTTAAGTGCTGCCTTCTGTGCCCTCCATGTACGTTCTCAGAAAACTGCCACTGGGGCGGAACCCTCAAGGGTAAATGTGCCTGCATAGAACCTTTACTTAAAACAGTGTGATCAAACACATTGTACTGTAGCTACTAAGCCTCTTAAACACTGTGTAACGTCACATCCGGAGCTGAGAGTGCGTGTCTGAGAATGCAGTACTGTGGCTCTGCAGTTAGACCCTTCTCCTGACCCCCCACCCAGACGTTCCACCGCTGGGCTCCTGCGTGTCTTGCTAATCTCTGGAGTTTAACAGCTGTTGTTCCTCAGAGGATTCAGTCTGTTTTTTTTAGCCACAGCTGTTCCTGTTGGCCCCTGCGGCCCCCCTTTATGTGCTGAGATTTACACTTAGGGTGTAAAACAATTTTTCAATGATATGATGATTTTCTTTCTACCTGAAGAGATTTTACACAGGGGAAAAGGGGAACTCCACCGATTTTCCAGAAATTCTACGTAATTCAATAAACAAGAGTTTGAAAAGTTAGTCTCTAAAAAATGCTCTGTTCTAGAGAAACCTGAACCATTTCACACCAAACCACTCTGAATGACTCTGATTACATCTCACACTTCCCCTTTAAGGCCGTTATTTACTTAAGATGTTGTGTGCAACTGACCACAGTTTTCATTCACAGAGATGGGACGTGTGTTTAGTTCTCCAGCTGTGTGTCCGTGTGTCCATTCACAGACGCTGTGGGCAGATAATGGTCAGAATACAGACGCTGTGGTTAATTGGATAGACACTCAATAGATTTTCCGCTAATTAACCGCCTGCAGAGTCTGAGTAGACGGTCAATACGGAGCGTAAAGAGGGAACATGCCTTTAATTTAGGACACAGGCAGGAAAGGGGTTTCTTTCTTCCTTTTTAAAGGGGAACTCCACCAAATTTTCAAAGTTTCTACACAATTAAATGGTTAAGATGTAAACAGAGTCATTCAGAGTGGTTTGGTGTGAAACGCTCCGTTCTAGATAAACTTACCGAGTCAGAACTGTTCACAGTGGTGGTGATAGGAACCAGACGTCCACCTCTAAAAGCTCCCTCACAGAAAGTTCCTACATGAAATGGTTATGAATTCACTGCCTGATGACTGAGACACTGTTTTATGATAGTTTAGAGAACTTAAACTCCATTCATGGTGGAGGGATAATAATATGCAGGGTGCTCTGAGGCAAAATAGTCCCCAAAGAAAACTTATTATTTCAGATTTTCCACTATTTTCCATCCTCAACATTCCACATAAACTCAGAAGACTCGTGTAGGTTCACTGGTGGTTTTGGATGGTAAATAAAATGTCTATATCTGTGTTGTAGTCATGGCGACCCCTGGTTCCCTTCACCACCACTGTAAAGAAAACTGAGTCAGTGAGTTTCTCTACTGTGTTTACATATCAGCCTCTGAATTGTGTGGAACAAACAAACGTCAGAAGGGAACAGTGCAGCACATCATACGCAAATATTCCCAATGAACAGAGCATGTCTGAAATGATAAGATGGAGTGAGAGAGAGAGAGAGAGAGAGAGAGAGAAGGAGTATGATTGTGGGTTATTTACATAGAGCCTTTCTCTGCACAAGGTCTCTTCACCCAGAGCCTTACAGCACCACAAAGAACAGAATAACAGCACAGTAACACAAACGGGAGAGAGAGAAAGAGAGAAAACAGAGAGAGAGAAACAAAGAAACAGAGACGGACAGAAATATAAATATTGAGAAATTCTCAGTATTTAAGCTGTAGTGATATAAATGCAGCATAGTTTGTCGTCCCAGTAAAACATGCTAAATTGAATTGAATTGAACTGAATTGAATTGCGATGGAAGGCGAAGGGGCACTGAAAGAGGATCTCTCTCCAGAATAAGCACCAGATTCAGAAACACACCGAGTTCATTTTTTATATCACTGATGCTTTTAGTCAGAGAGAGAGAGAGAGAGAGAGAGAGAGAGAGGGACAGTGAAGGGAGGTGGACAAGGGGAAAGAGAGAGAGAGAGAAAAGAGAAGTGGAGGAGAGAGAAAGAGAGGGAGTGTGGGATAGAGAGAGATAGAGGGATAGAGAGAGAGAGATGGGAAGAGAGAGCTTTATGTTTAATCCTATTGAGTGTTGTCACACAAAAGGTCTGAGCACAGAGGAGAGTGTGTGTGTGTGTGCATGGGTGTGTGTGTGTGTGCGTGGGTGTGCGTGTGTGTGTGTGTGTGCGTGCGTGTGTGTGTGTGTGTGTGTGTTTTATAGCAGCTGTAATGGACGCTGTTGGAGACACTGTGAGTGTGAAGCTCCCGGCTCTACCACATTAACCCTTTAAGCCTGGTGTAAAAGAGTGGCTCTTTGTGCTGTTCTGTCTGCTGTTCTCTATTAATCAGCCGGTTTTCTCAGAGCTGTTATTAATGCCTTTGTTTGATGAGCTGCTGTCTGTGATCTATAGTGGATCTAGTGCTGTCTGAAATGTCCACAGTACACATTATTTAATATTCAAATATATTCAGAATGAAAAGAAAATAAGAGGCGAGCAAAACTAGAAGAGGAAAGTTTGTGACTATAATTAATATAATTAAAATATAATAACTATAGTTTGGCTTGAAAAAGCTGTTGCCATGGTATCACAGGTGGTTGCTAAGGTGTTGCAAGGCATTGCTGTGGTATCCCT
>NW_023494810.1:33613854-33636354 GCF_904425465.1 Colossoma macropomum | reverse complement strand
TAAGGACTCTTATTCTACATTTTAACACAGTATTTTCAGCTCTGTTAAATTGCGTTTTTCGGTGGTTGGCTTCACAGGTCTCGGAGGAAGCCTGTGTTAGCCTTCACCCTCCTAGCGTTGATAGCATCGTGTGATTGGGGGAGTCCTAACTAGTGGGTGTATTTGGAGACGACTAAATTGGGGAGAAAATCAGGTAAAAAAAAATAAATAATTAATAAAAAAAAAAAATTAAAAAAAAATCTTTGGGTCAGGGCTCATCAGAGAGGAAGCGTCTGAAGGTCCACACCTTCATTCATACACCAGTGACTGTAAAATATGTTTGGAATTAAGCTCCTTTCTGCGTATATGATAATAGGAGATGTTAATGGACATCCCACTCCAAATGGAGAATAACTCAAATACTTGTCCAAAGCAACTTACAGAATAATAAAAATATCAAAAATCTTTTCATTTGAAAACATTCCATGGAGAATGGACCTCTAGAAATGCTGTAGCAAACAGTGACTACTAAAGGAAAGCCTTCAGTTCTGGACATAAATGTCAAAGCCATTTTTAAAAACTGAGGAAAAAAAAACAGTTTAATGATTTTATATCGTCCTTATGGGATTTCTAATAGTAACTCTGCTGAAAAACCAGCACAGAATAGCAAGCATTTCATGCTGGTTTAAGCTGGTCTATGCTGGTCTGTGCTGGTCTAGTGCTGGTCTGGTTTGACCGGGATACCAGCATCCAAAGCACAACATAGGCTGGTTTTGCTGGTGACCAGCCATGCGGGTCTATGCTGGTTTTCTAGCATTGATGTTAGCACAAAGCTAGCTCTGGTGCATTTTTAGCTGTTCTATATTAAACCCGAATATTTGAAGCTTGTAAAAGACGTTCCACATGTTTCATTTACAAAATGGAACAGAAGTTAACATATATTTTACTCTGTATTTAGCAGTATTTAACAGTGAGTCTTTCAGTGAAGAGTCCTCAGTGCTGAAAAAGGCTATCAGAAGCATTAGCATTAAAACTTAACCTCTTAAAAAGCTGGCAGAGCCAAAGTTATATAACCTAAAAATAGTTCAAGCAGTTAGCATTGAAGTCCCTGTAGTTACCGAGTAATAAGTCATAGTGTGTTATAAGCGTGGGATTTTAAGAGGGTTAATGGTTTTGCTTCATAATCGGCCTAATGTTTATCATTAGAAACCAGTAGTTTCCTGTAGGACACCTTTAGATGTCATTAGAAACCATGAAATGCATCTGAAATCAGTCAGAGTTCACCTCCCTGATAGAAAGAGGATAGTGGGCTATTGTTGGCCCACTGATGGCAAAGCTGGTGGTCCAGCTAAATAGAAACGGAGACATACAAAGTAAAGAATGTTACCTACATGCCTGTTATGGCCAATAATGTCCATATTTCATATGCATAGCTCGTTACCGTGGTGAACATTTCTACATTAGACACTGCTGTGAAAAGGGAATAGATTATGGTTCTCTGTCTGCTCCTGATTGTCAGTGTAAACAAACACGAATAAAAGGTTTAAATGAAATGACTTTATTATCGTAAATAACTGGTGTAACGTTAGCTAAGCGAGACTGATGTCTGTGTTGCTATGGTGACCATCAGTCTGCGCTGATCTTCAGGGTTAAAGGGTGAATTAGCAGTTCTACATTAACTCCAGAGTTTAAGACCATTTATTGTTAAACTGTGTTGAACGATCAGCAGAGCTTTATTTTACTGTAAAGGAGGATTATTTTATTTTTACCTACAAATCTGATTCTGCTGTGGAGCCACAACAGGGCAGTAGAAGAGCCGCATGTTGCCGACCCCTGGCCTAACGTGTAAGGCCTTCAGTCCAGCTCCTGAAGTCCTAACCAATGGGAGAGCAGCTTGGCTGTATCCATCTAAATACCTAAATCTCAGATTTGGATGTTTCAGGAATTTAGCCCTTTTTTTTCCAACCAAAACGTATCACTGAAATAAGAGCATTACTACAGAACTTAGAGTTTAAATTTAAGAAGCATGAAGGTTCTGTTACATAAAAATAGTTCCTCCTCTGAAGACCTAGAAGTCCCTGAGGGTTCCCCACTGTAGAATAGTCTAAAAAGTACATTGGGCTCTGCTTTCTGAGCTTCCTGTAGCCGCTCTATTACTTTAGCAGACAGTGAATTTGCAAAACATGCTGTTCTACATTCCACTAAATCTTATTCATTAATTTTAATATGCTATAGACATCCATATAGAGCCACTGAATAATGCCGATGCTCCGGCCTGTTAGACAGAGACAGGAAAGGGCCTGGAGCGGCAGCGGACCGCCTGCAGTCTGCTGAGGCTCTGATTTGATTCAGTAGTTCAGAGGGGCCATGCTTTGAAGGCTGCTTGTCCATTCAGTGCATGTAGCTGGAATTGCAGAGAAGAGAGAGGGGGAGATTGATCCTTCTGCTGGAGAAGAAATCTGGGCTTTTGACCCACATATCACTGAAGGACAGGGGTTCTGAGAATACCTAGGCTACCATATACCTGCAGGCTGCTGTGGAAGTTTATATGGGCCTTATTGTACCTACATATAGCAGATATTTGGCAGAGATCAGCTGGACTTGAATGTAACTGCATTTTTAGGAGGTAGCACCTGGAGCCTGGAGGAAATATGACTAGTAGTGTGTGGTTTGACAACCTGAAGTCACAAGTTGTAGTTTGCTAATGTAGCCAGAACATCTGTGGCCCAACCGTCCAAAGGCGACTGCATACTGGATGTGCTGCATTGCGTTGCGCAGCATCACGTGGCAGAGCGCTGCTATAGAATGCCAGCAGGGACTGCCGATAAATGTCAAGTTCAAGTTTATTTTTATACTTTATTTGTATCAGTTGAATAAAATACAGGGTGATTCAAAAAGATTCATCTGATTTCAAAATGATTTATTTCCCTTGTAAATCATTACAGAACAATGCAGTGAACTGTAAATGGTTTAATTGAGCATAAAGTTTATTATGTAATTGTACAAGGTCTCAGTATGAACCTCCTCCAGCTGTACAGACAACATCAACGCCATAGTCAAACTCATCCCGTACTGGATTGAGCATGTCGGGTGTCGCTGCACTCACGGCTCTTTCAGTGCGATTTCGGAGATCATCCAGTGTTGTGGAACCAGCGCCGAACGCTCTGAGCTGCTGGAGCTTCACTGGCCACGAAAATCACACTGCACAGTTATGATGGATTCACTCTTATTGAAGTGGAGAACGCAGAACGCTTTCTGCTCAGGGGTCTCATCTCCTCTCAGACTGAAGGGAGCCATCTTCCACTGACAGTGAGAAACTCTAAGACCCCCTCTTTCAATTGGATTGTGATTGGTTCCTAGACGCCTCACTGTTGTAAAAATATGGTACTTTGAAATTGGATGAATCTTTATGAATCACCTTCAAAGTGAAAAAAGTGAAAAAGAGTGTGTTTACGTGCACTCAATATTTCGATCATAATCAGATTTCTGCAGTTATCTGATTATTCAAGTGGTCATGTAAACAGCATACTCCGATCAAGAAGTCCATTAAAAAGTTCGATAAAGAGGCTGGATTTTAGCTCAGTAATGAGATTTCTCAGTGCATGTAAACTCTTACTCTGATTTCTTTCGGAATTCTCAGTCTGCGCTTGTGCGAAACAGACGGCTGTACCGGTAATAAGCAAGCAGTGTTGCCGCGAGATGCAGCAAAACACTTTTGGAGCGCCGCTAAAACCGACTATATGCCTGATGAAATGAAGGATTTAAATATTAAATAAATAAAGTCTTTTTTTAAAAAAGCCGTGGCATTTAGTTTGAGTTTTACGTTACATTTACGTCACGTCTTCTTCTGTGAGTTTATTGGCTGGTTGCAAAGCAGAAATCTGACTCATCTAGACCTGGAGTTTCCCCATTATCTGATTATGCAAGTGCATAAAAAACGCGTTGATCGGATTACATTACACTAAAATTTGCATATTCAAGTTTGTTCCTTCTATAGGATTTGACAGAGGGTGTTCAAACTTTTTCATATGACTCTCTATATTAATTTCTTTATGATATGGGCCATTTAGTCCAGGGTATAGAATCAGGTGTGACTAATATTGACCGGTCCTAAAGAGAGCAGCACCTGATACTCTGTCACTAAAAAAGGGTATTGATGACCCTACCAGTCACCCTAGTGGTGAAATACAGTCTGACTGGGAGGAGGGTGTGTAAGTCGGGGGTCAAAGGGGTCATATGTCATAAGTGAAAGAACTTTTAATGATTTATGACCTCATTGTTTCTTAAAGCTTCCACCCAGGCCGGTGTGTGACCATCAGTGAATGACTCACCGCGGCCGTTGCCACAGTATTTCTCCGTTACTCATCGTCGCGCTAAATGAAAGAAAGTCTTGACACAGCTGGCGTTAGCGGACAAAGCGGTTTCCAGGAGCTGAGGTTTATATTCCCCCTGACAGCTCTCTAATGGAGGGCAGGAGACGCTGTAAGGAGACCGCGCTCCTCTTTGATAATAAATCAAAGCCGCTGTGCCGACACTACTTATGGACGGTGTGTTAGTGTAGCGTCAGATCAAGCAGTACTTAAATCACGGAAGACTGATTCAGTATGAAGGGCCGCTTTCTTGTTTACCGTTTTGTAGCAGTGACATTTCAAGGGCCAATCCTGATCCTGGATTCCTTTGTCCTGTACATTTGAATATTTTCCTGCTCTAAAATATCCAGTTCAGCTCAGACATGCTTGCTAATTAAACGGGAGCCCAGTATCCCCAAAACATAGATTGTCTTAAACTTACTTTACAGTGGTGGTGATAGGAACCAGGGGTCGCCATGACTACAACACAAATATAGACATTTTATTTACTATCCAGAACCACCAGTGAACCTACACGAGTCTTCTGAGTTTATATGGAATGTTGATGATGGAAAATAGTGGAAAATCTGAAATAATAAGTTTTCTTTGGGGACTATTTTGCCTCACAGCGCCCTGCATGTATCCCTCCACAATGAATGGAGTTTAAGTTCTCTAAACTATCATAAAACAGTGTCTCAGTCATCAGACAGTGAATTCATAACCATTTCTTGTAGTAACTTTCTGTGAGGGAGCTTTTAGAGGTGGATGTCTGGTTCCTATCACCACCATTGTGAACAATAGGCCCTTTTCACAAGAAACGGAAGTGCGTGAACAGCGGGTAAAAAGGTTCTGCTTACCTCAGAAATACAGGCGTTCGTATCATTTTAGCCTCCACAGAAAGGCGTCTCACTTTATCTTTGTCATAGTTGCCAATTTTGAGTCCAGAACTGTTGGAGAACCGAACACACAACAATGAGGGAGTCCAGACTAAATAAAGGATATAAATGATTTGTGGAAAAATTCCATCACAGCTGTCAGAGCACAGTAACGTCAGCTCACGTCTACAGTGATAAATCGATGGAGGTAATAATAACTATAACCAAAACACTGGATAAGCCATATTAGCTGGAGATGCTGAAACAGCTCGCTAATAATAAACTAGTTAAAGTGGCATAAAGCTAAACATGCGCACATCACGGCAGGGGGGCGTGCCGGGTCGTCAGGGTCCGTAGTGCCACCGTACCCATTTTTTAATTTGGATTTATAAGAACTCTATATCTATAAGAAGATATGTTTGATCTGCAATGATAAACTGTCAAAGACTAAGAAGTCGTGTGGCTGAAGCCTCTTGTTCGAATTGTCCTGTTCCACCTTAAATGGTGCAGCAGTTACATTGTGGCGGCTTAGGCACCATTTAAGGTGGAACCACCGGCACCAGTGAACGAACATCGACTCTCCGCACTCGCTCTCTCAGATACTGATCATTTTTAAGAGAGGAAATGAAAACTGTTCCTCTGAAAGCGGCTGTAGCAGCAACTTTAAAGCACAAACTGCATTCAGTGTCATGTTGGTCAGCAGCGCTGAAACACTGACACAGAGGTTCTTTTACTCCATGTGACTAAGTTTATTCCTTTATTGCACAAACTCGTTTTCTTCTGCTCATCATCAGCTGAGAAACCACTGAAACTGTGAGTTAAGGCTGTTTTTGCTTCAAGCTCTAACACTTGAGTGAGCTGTACACACTCGTCATTGCTGCTGCTGTAATTGATTTAGCAGGAGCAGCGTCACCTGCAGCGAGAACTTCCAGCAGAAAAAATGTGGAAATGTGAAATGTTTCTCTAGAACGGAGCGTTTCACACCAAACCACTCTGAACCGCTCTGCATTTTAATTGGATTAGTAGGACTGGTGGAATTCCTCTAGTACTAGTAAAGAGAGCGTTCAGTGCAATGCTCACTTTACAATACTCTTTATACTCATATGCCTTCAGGAAACTCAGCCCTGGTCAGTCAGATGTGAGATGCTACAGGAAAACAGTAAAATATGCTGCTCCAAGGCCGGAGTTGGGAACAACTCTAGTAGATTAAAGAGGAACATGGAGTTTTGAAGTGGAGTTTATCATCCAAAGTTTTTTTTTTGAAAGTAACAGACAACAAAGACAGTAACACTGTTTATTTCTTCTCTAACTGAAGCTCAAACTTTGCTAGTGATGGCCAGCTCTTATCAGTCGGCCGAGCTCACCAACAAGAGTTGACTCTTTCGGCCCAAACTGCTCTTTATTCAAAATCACTGTCCCTTTTTTATCAGCCAAGTTGACAAAATGAACTATTATTTGTTTTTCAGTAAAACCTTCATCTACTTTCTAATTAACAGAAAATGCAATACGTTTGTTATGAAGGAAAAAAAGAAAAGCTGCTTCTTAATGCGAGTCGGCTCCCAACGTTCAGCTCAAAGAGCCAACTCATTTACAAATGACACATCGCTACACTTTGCAGGTTAAATAAATGAAGGTTCTTGGACATATCCATTTCTCCTGCAGTGGAGAAGATATGCTGCCTTCAAACCCTCTTGAAAATACTGTAATTTGCCTAGAAAGTAAAGAACAGTTTGTCAGTTCTTCAAATTACTTCATGTGGTAAGAAGTAAATTACCTAGATTTAATCAAAGTAAATAAATACTTTGAATGAAGGATTCCTTCAATCAGAGTCATTTTTGAGTTGGATAAAACTAGTTTTATTGCTTGTTGCTCCTACATAAAGTAATTATTTTTGGTTGAACTGAAAAACACAGTGTAATTAGTAAATGATGAGGTCCTGGAACACTGAGTAGTGATGGATCCGGCGGGTCGATGGGTCTGGGAGGAGGTCCCGGAACAAAAAAGGTCATGGCTTAGTTTGAAGTTTCCCCATAACGAGTTTGTGCTAATGAGGATCTAAAGCATCAAACATCCTCTCATACGTGAGTCACCCGAAACTAAACACCAACTGGCCACTTCATTAAGCACACCTCCTTGTACCCCCACAGGACCCCCACAGAGCAGGTATTATTTGACCGACGAGGTAGGAGTGTCTAATAGAGTGGACAGTGAGTGGACACAGTGTTTAAAAGCTCCAGCAGCACTGCTGTGTCTGATCCACTCGCACCAGCGCAACACACACTGACACACCACCACCACGTCAGTGTCACTGCAGTGCTGAGAGTGATCCACCACCCAAATAGTACCTGCTCTGTGGGGGTCCTGACCATTGAAGACCAGGGTAACAGAGTATGCAGAGAAACAGATGGACTACAGTCTGTAACTGTAGAGCTACAGAGTGAAACTATACGGTCAGTGGAGCTTTAGAAAGGTAGTTTTCTCAGGACGTCCATGACCAAAACCACTGAAACACATTTATCACTTCCAAACTTGTAAGTAGGACCTGCTGAGGAGGACTTCCTCCCCCAGTCTGCCCACACTGTCCCCCCAAAAGGACAAATCTATAGATAGATTTTAGTGCTGGATTGTGTTAGAAGTGTATTCCTGAGATGTACGGTGGTGTTTAGGAAAACTGTATCTACCCTCTTCCCCCTGGCCTACTTTACTGAGCTGCCAGCACGTACACTGCCTCAGGAATCCCAAATGTCCAGCACTGCGCTCAGATATTCCGTCTGATTGGTACAGGAACAAGGTGACATTCTCTGTGTGCAGTGATATTTCCGCCGCTGTTCGAATGCCTGAGTTAAATGTCTGGTTTACTCAGGCGTTCAGCACAGGCCACTTCAGACCTGCTTTTAATTTTTAATTCCCCCTCCGTAGATGGATAAGGGTTGGAGCATGGATAGGTCAGTAGAGACGTTGTGTCCTCATTGGCCCCCAATCACAGATGGCGGCGGTGTCACGGGGACTCCACATCTGCACTTGATGAGCAGTGACTCATCTGATTGAACTGCTCAGGATTCTAATTGTTTACTATTTTATTGTTCTCTATCTCTCTGTCCATCATTCACTCCACTCTGTGTTCCTCTGGTAACTGGATGCCAGTGGTTTTAATTCAAATTGTGTGGGTGTACCCCAAATATGTGCTCTAATAATATAATATATTTCCAAAGACTTTTATCAACACCTCAGTGGCAGCAAACTATCATAACAAACTTTAAATACATCCAAATATCCATACAGTAAAAGCAGTAATAGTATTAGTAATAGTAATAGTAGAGGTGTCATAAAAGGAGTATTTGCAGTGTAGTAATAATAGCAGTAATGTAGTATTAGAGGTTGTAATAGCAGTAATGGTATTCATAGTAATAGTAAAAGAAGTAGTGGTAGATGTAGTAATACCAGCAACAATTGTCATTGTGAGACTAGTAGTAATAGATGTAATAGTAGTAGTAAACATATTAATAAAAATAATAGGAGTAGTAGTAGAAGTAGAAGTAATAATAGTAGTAGTAGTTAGTAGCAGTAGATGTTGTGGTAGAAGTAATAATAATAGTAACAGAGGTAGTAGTCATAGACATAATAGTAGAAGATGCATTAGTAGTAGTAATAGTAGTAGTAGAAGTACTGATATAGTAATAGGCTTAGTAGTAGTAGACGTGTTAATAATAGTAATAGTAGTAAAAGCAGTGGAGGTATTAATAGTAGTAATAGTAGTAGAAGTATTAATAGTAGCATTTGTAGTAGTAGTAATAGAAGTAGTAGTAGACATTAGTAGTAGTAGAAGTAGTAATAGAAGTAGTACTAGTAGACATATTAATAGTAGTAGTACTAATAGAAGTACTAATAGAAGTAGTAGTAGTAGTAGTTGAAGTGTTATTAGTAGTAGTAGTAGTAGTAATAGTAATAGAAGTAGTAGTAGTAGATGGATTAATAGTAGTGGTACTAATAGTAATAGTAGTAGTAGTAGTATTAGCAGAAATAGTAATAGAAGTAGTAGCAGACGGATTAATAGTAGCAATAGTAGTAGTAGAAGTATTAATAGTAGTAATAGTAGTAGTAATAGACATTAGTAGTAATAGAAGTAGTACTAGTAGACATATTAATAGTAGTAATAGTAGTTGTACTAATAGTAGTAGTATAGTAGTTGAAGTGTTATTAGTAGTAGTAGTAGTAATAGTAATAGTAGTAGTAGTAGTAGAGGAGGATTAATAGTAGTAGTACTAATAGTAAAAGTAGTAGTAGTATAGTAGTAGTAGCAGAAATAGTAATAGAAGTAGTAGTAGTAGTAGACGGATTAATAGTATCAGTAGTAGTAGTAGAAGTATTAATAGCAGTAATAGTAGTAGTCGTTGTATTAGGAGTATTAATTGAAGTAGTAGTAATAGTAGTAAAAATAGTAATGGCAGTAGTAGTAGGAGTAGTAATAACAGTAGTAGTAGGAATACTAATAGTAGAAGTAATAATACCAGTAGTAGTAATATCAATAATAGTTGTAATGGCGGTTATAGTAATATTAATAGTGTTAATAGTTGTAGTCATAGTATCAGTAACAGTAGTAATAATAGTGATATAAGTTGTATTATAAACGTAACAGTACCATTTCATTTTGTCAGTTCCCTGTAGCTTCAGTCTAACTTATCTGTTCTCTCTCTCTCTCTCTCTCTCTCTCTCTCTCTCTCTCTCTCTCTCTCTCTCTCTCTCCTTCTCCTTCTCTCTTCCAGCCGGTCCCCATAGATGACCATTTCTGTGGTTTGGACATTAACCAGCCCCTCGGCGGCTCTGAGCTCGTCACAGGACACACCGTTTACACTGAGACGGCTGAGCGACTGACCGCGGTGTCCGCTTACATCTACAACGGCTACTGCATCGCCTTCCTCGGCACGCGCGCCGGAAACATCCGGAAGGTGAGAAACGGCCTGATTTCACAGCTGATTTACACCTGCTGTGGGTTTTATACTTGTTTCAGAGTGAAAACGCTCCAGCTGTGCAGGCATAGAGGAAAAAACACAGTTGTACAGTCACTCAGATGGCTGTTACATTCTGGTACTGTCTGATCTTCTGCTCCAGCACATCTGATTGCACTCACTGGCTGATTATCATGTCCGTTAACTCTTAGAAGTGTAGAGCTGCTGCTTATTAGGAGAGATAGCACAGTGTGCCGGCTGGATGAAGGAGACTCTCAGCGTTAGGAAATGGAAACTGAAACTGCAGTGGTGATGAGCCTGTTTAACAGCAGGGGGAGATTTATAATGGTAGCTCTCTAGCGAACTGTAACTTACTATAACTTAAATTTTTGTTTATGTTGTTTACAGTACAGTGTCACCTGTGTGCGTATAGTTGGTAACAGATATAATATGTGATTATGGATCTCAAGGGACTGCGGTGCAAACTGGCTGAGGTATTCTTAGTTATTGAAGTGTGTAATACAACTTTGGGCCTGCTGGTGGGTCCTGCAGCCAGTTGCACCAGCTGAACTTAAGTTTGGGGTGTAAAGTCTGTCCTAAACCTCACATTGAGAGTAGTTAGTTTAAAACTAGCAACACACAGAATTTTAGTTGCACCACAGACACTTATGGTAATTCTTACCAAGTAGAGCATAAAGTTATTGTAGATTAAAACACTGTCAAACACCGTTTTCAGTCTGCAGCCAATCAGTAACGTTACTGACATAAACAGGAAACATCGCACACATGATCTCCACACGCAGTGAAATCACTCAGATTTCTCTCTTTTCAGGGTTTGTTTACTTTGCTTAAGGTATGTCGGTCGCTATACTTCAAAAAGAGACTGTTTTACAGTAAAGTGGTGTCCTCAAAGCATCTGTCTCTCGTATGTGTGTTTATCCTGTTCCAATATTCAAACTGGCTCTCTTGCACAATATTTTAACACCACTTTATCAGTAAACGGTTGGTAATGTTAGCGAAGCTGCAGATAATATAATCGCTATTTGAATCTGCTGAATGACAGAAATGTAATGTTAGTTATGTTCGCTATATTTTATACGGCAGGACTCACTCCTACTGTAGGGTTTGTGTAAATTTTCATTTATAACTTAAAGCTTCGTTAAAACTGTGTTACTTGGTGCAACTGGATAAATTCTAGTAGCTCATAAACTTGAACACAGTGGCAGTTTACAATCAAACTAGGCTACGATCAAACGTACGTTCAGCTGGTGCGACTGGCTGCTGGACTTTTAAAGGTTTGAGTAGTTTAGTGTTTCACAGCTTGAAAGTTATTTCTTCAGTTAAAATGGTTTCTTAATATGTTGTTAATTCCTTTTGAAAAATGTTAAAATTTTTTTCTTCTAAATTATCGAGGCCAGTTCCATCCTCCAGCTAGGTCTCCCCATCATATGAAGCTGTTAAGCTCAGTGGTCACTTTTTGTTGACGTTTTTCGCCGTGCAGCATCTCTACTCATTGCTTCTGTGTTGTTATTATAGAAATGAAGGAAAACTGGAAGCGTCTTATTTTTACTTAACGTTGGACCAAAGCTTACAATGAGTGAGTTTTTTTATGCTGGGGGGGGGATTTTTAACCCAATTTTCTCCCCAATTTAGTCGTCGCCAATTCCACCCGCTAGTTAGGACTCCCCCAATCACACAATACTATCAACGCTAGCAGGGTGAAGGCTAAAACAGGCTTCCTCCAAGACCTGCCAAGAACTGCCGCTCATGCAACGTCACTGGACAGCTGAACGCGCTCGGAGGAAAGCGCCAACCACCAGATCTGTTACGTCAGCTAACAGACGCCTGCGCTGACTAGCATCGCGCTGAGTGACGGGGGGAGAAGGAGGGGCCATCCTACCCACCCAGAGAGAGCGCGGCCAATTGTGCTCTCTCAGACTCCCGGCTACGGACGGCTGTAGCATCACCAGGGATCGAGCTCGTGATCTCCTGATGACAGGGCCAACGCTTAGACAGTTGCGCCACTCGGGAGCCCAACTTTTTATGCTTTTATAATTTTCAGAATCATTTTTGTCTACACAAGCCAGCGTTAGCTCACTCTACTAGCATGCTAGCTACCTGAGCATAAGACCTATGAGTGCCAGTGTAACCCACATCCAATCAAACGCCTTCCCTCCAAATCTTCACTGTCAGCTGTTGTGTGTAAAAACTCATATTTTCATAATTATGTGAAAGTCCAGTCTGTTTCTGCCTGATTGGCTAAACGCAGTGTGGTGGCTCATTTGCATAAAGTAGAAAACTGCTGAACTTTATGAATTTGTTGTTTTGTGATGTCACTAAAAACCAATGCATTTACATATCACACTGTCAGAACGGAACCTCGTATCTCCAATACAGTAGCTTCACAGGTGATGGACAAAACATTCTTAACTTGTAATGGAAGTCCAAGTTTTTCTTGGTAATTTTGTAGCATTTCTGCATTTCTTAGTTTTCAAATTATGCAAAAATAGAAAGCAACAAAAATGAAGATGCATGTTTTTCAACGATAGATATCCTCCTGTTCAGCCTACAGCAGTGTAGCTCCGCCCACTCACGCTGAAGTTATAAGGAGTGTTGAAACCCGGACTGCTTTATGAATAAAGCACAACACAGGGCAGCCAGTCAGAACAGGCTCATTTACATATCTCAGTCTTAAAGGCATAGTAACAAAAGCCGCCTGTTTAATTGTCAGAGATAAAGAGGCTGTAAAGGCGGTTATTTAATAACTGAATTGTGTTGGTCTTATTAAAGCAGGTGGTTATTTGGCTGTGAGAGTTTGGGTTACGGACTTGTTTCATCAGCTACAGATGCAGTGGAGAGAAATCAGCCTCTCTCTCTCTCTCTCTCCTCTCTCTCTCTCTCTGTCTCTCTCTCTCTCTCTCTCTCTCTCACTTCCTCTCTCTCTTTCTCTCTCTCTCACTCCCTCTCTCTCTCTCTCTCTCTCTCTCTCCCTCTCTCTTCCAGTCTCTCTCTTTCTCCTTCTCTCTCTGTATCTCTCTCTCTCTCTCTCTCTTTTTTCTCTCTCTCTCTCTCTCTCTCTCTGAGTTTCAAGAGAAACCAGCACAGAGGCTGCAGCTTCGCTCTGCTTTATTAAACAGAACATTCCTTCTTTTTATTTTGTTTTTTTACACCTAATAAATAATAATAAAATAAAAAATCCCCAGTTTCCCCCAAATAATAAATCCCCAATTTTACTGTAGATACTGTAGATATAACATACAGTGTTATGAGATGGAGGTGTATTACTGACGGTTTCAGTATGTCACGGTGTATTTATGTGTATTTAAAATGATTTTTCACACTGCAGTGTCTGAAATGTTGAATACAAATCGCTGTATTCATAGTTTTTGAGAGCATTGTTTAAAACATAGCACTATTTCCTCTTTGCCAATTTATCAGATGTGAGAAAAAATAAATATCGGGACTGTTGCCCAGCAGTACATGTGAAACAGTATATGTTTACATATTTAAAGTGACGTCCAACCCAGTCTTAACCTGGGAAGACGTTAGACAGAGTCAGTCTCGCGTCGTCCATTTTGCGGTGTGAACGATAAAGAAGTCTGTGCATTGTGTTTAAGCTCAGTGGGTTTCAAGCCTAAACCTTTGAAAAAAACTAGTTACATTTTGTGTAGTAAACACACAAAATTTCACTGACCACAGTATTGAGCATGCAGCCGGACACTACTGGTCCAGGTAGCCCTCAGCTACGTAATTGCCAATGCTATGCTGTCCCAAATGGTTGCTAAGGTGTTGTTAGGGGGTTGCTATGTTATCCCAGGTGGTTGCTATTGTGTTGCTAGGCCAGTGCTGTGGTTTCCCCAGTGTTTGTTAAAGTGTTACTAGGCCATTGTCATGGTGGTATCACATGTTGTTGCTAGGTTGTTGCTATGGTATTGCTAGGCCGTTGCTTTGGTATCCCTGCTGATTGTTAAGGTGTTCCCAGGCCGTTGCAATGGTATCTCAGGTGGTTATTAAAATGATTGCTAAGGTGTTGCTAGGCTGTTGCTATGCTATCCCAGGTGGTTGCTATGGTGTTACTAGGCCATTGCTATATCATCCCAGGTGGCTGCTGAGGTTTTGATAGCCCATTGATAAGATATCCCAGGTGGTTGCTATGGTGTTGCTAGGCCATTCCGACGCCATCCCAGGTAGTAGCTAAGGTGTTGTTAGGTGGTTGCTATGTTACCCCAGGTGGTTGCTATGGTGTTGCTAGATCATTGCTATGGTATCCTCACTGTTTGCTAGGCCATTGTTGTGGTATCACATGTTGTTGCTATGGTGTTGCTAGTACAGCGTCAACCAAGCAACCGGCCCAAGCTGTGATGTCACGTCAATCAGCTCCCCAGTCGAGCTGTGATGTAGTGTCACCCAAACAGCCCTAGAAGCCTCTGAGCCACAGTCTCGTCCGCTATCTCGGTGGAGATGATGCCAAACTCCTCCGCCAGCAGGCAAACATCAAAACACACACACAAACAATTGTAAACAAATGTAAAGTGGCAGCCATATTGCACCACTGACATTCTCTACTCTGAACAAAATTTGTTATGACAACTCATGACAGCATATGGCGTCTGCTACGACATGTTCATGGCCTGGTTATGTCAGTGCTATGTAGCAGGGCTCAGGGTTCAAGTCCAGTGTTACACCCATGATTACTGTGATAACACGAATTATATTGGTTACTGATATCACGCCAGGATGTTTGCGCACCCTCCCAGCCCGACAGCCAGAGACACAGCATGACGCAAGAGTCTCCAACACATACATCAGTATTCATTCATTCATTTCTGATCCGTCTATCAGTTTAAAGGCTCCTCTTACAGCCCTTTTGCTCAATTATCTTCTCCTACTATTCAAACAGTCTCCCTCCGAACGTCTGTGATTGGTTTAAAGTGGAATTGGACCTCGTTGCATCATCTCTATCCATCAGCGCGGATCTGCCTGACATTGTGCTCGGCTCAATTATTTATACTTAGCGTTACTTATTCACAATAAAGTTTTCCGAGGCAGTTCGCCTATAAAACTCTGTCTGAAGGGTTCTGAGTGTGTGTGCATGTGAGTGTATTTCATCCTGTGATTGTTATTTATAATGTAGTTTTATGATTAATACAATTCATTTATATATATATAGTCCTGCAGGCAAGCCTGAGCGAACTTTCTATAATCTTTTTATTTCTTCTTTTTGGGATACAGTTGCAGAAGTTTGGGCGCCTCCGGTCAAATTCCATGTTTATGTTGGTTGGTTAGTGTAAATAAGTGAACACATCTTCTACAGAGACGCACTTCTGCACATTTTAATACACAATTATTGATTATTTGCTGAATTTGACACATTGGAAATAAAAATGGGCCATCGCTATATCATCTCAGGTGGCTGCTAAGGTGTTGCTAGCCCATTGCTATGGTATCCCAGGTTGTTGCTAAGGTGTTGCTAGGGCATTGCCGTGCCATCCCAGGTGGTAGCTAAGGTGTTGTTAGGTGGTTGCTATGTTATCCCAGGCGGTTGCTATGGTGTTGCTAGGCCATTGCTGTGGTATCCTCAGTGTTTGTTAAGGTTTTGCTAGCCCATTGTTGTGGTATCACATTTGGTTGCTCAGGTGTTGCTAGGTTGTTGCTAGGTCGTTGCTGTGGTATCCCAGGTGGTTGTTAAGGTGGTCCCAGGCAGTTGTGATAGTATCCCAGGTGGTTGTTAAAGTGAAGCTAGGCCATTATCACAGGTGCTTGCTAAGATGTTGATAGGCCATTGCTATGGTAACCTCAGTGTTTGTTAAGGTGTTGCTAGGCCATTGCTGTTGTGACCCTGGTGGTTGTTAAGGTGGTCCCAGGCAGTTGCTATGGTATCCCAGGTGGTTGTTAAGGTGGTCCCAGGCAGTTGCGATAGTATCCCAGGTGGTTGTTAAAGTGAAGCTAGGCCATTATCACAGGTGCTTGTTAAGGTGTTGCTAGGCCATTGCTGTTGTAACCCTGGTGATTGTTAAAGTGCTCCCAGGCAGTTGCTGTGGTATCCCAGGTGGTTGTTAAGGTGGTCCCAGGCAGTTGCTGTGCTATCCCTGGTTGTTGTTAAAGTGTTCCCAGGCAGTTGCTGTGGTATCCCAGGTGGTTGTTAAGGTGTTCCCAGGCAGTTGCTATGCTATCCTTGGTGGTTGTTAAGGTGTTCCCAGGTAGTTGCTGTGGTATCCCAGGTGGTTGTTAAAGTGTTGCTAGGCCATCGGTATGGTATCGCAGATGGTTGCTAAGGTGTTGCTAGGCTGTTGCTGTGGTATCACAGATTGTTGCTATGGTGTTGCTAGGCTGTTGCTATGCTATCCCAAGTGGTTGCTGATGTGTGCGTGTATATGTATGCTAGCATGTATGTAAGTACAAGGGGTTCTGAGGGATCCAGGGCCCCATAATTTATCTCTTGGACCCCGCAAATGTCTCAATATCAAAATTCTGGGGGTCACTGAAAACAAACTGATTGTGAAGTTTTGCTGTTCATCAGGGAAAAATAGACACTCAAATACAAAAGGTCTTTATTTATCCTACTTCACAACTGGGGAGCTTCTCTCTTTAATATTCTTAAATAACTGCAGCACTGCTCTGCCTCAGGGTGGCGCTGTAGCAAATTAGTTCACCCTGTTGGGCCTTCATAGCCTTGCAACTAACTATGCTCGGAATACCTCTGTAAATCTGAAAACTCACCCGGTTTTGTTGAAAGTTTGGTGGAAAGAGTGAATTGTTACTCATTTCTGAAGACAGGAGACCAAGAAATATTTCACACACTGCCCAAAAGCACAAGTGTGCTCCTGCTGTACAGCCTCTACAGTCATGCAAAGTTTTGTGGTTCTAGCTCCAAACTGGAAGCAGTGAAAACAGTACAAAAAGTGAAGAAGATAATGAAGAACAGTATGTGGGCTTTGTCAAGCAACTTAATAGCTCAAGATTAAAGCTTACGTTTTACCTATTAAACCCGCTCAGCCTCTCTGTAACCTGTGAGGAAGCTTTTCCATGCTCTATACTCCGTGTTGTTGTTGTTGGCCAGCAAACAGGCTGTTTTCATTACCCTGCATGATCCGCACACCCTGGCGGGTATTAAATTTCGTGGGTTATTTGTAATGCCACAGGAATCTGCTTCCTCTGTTTTACTGTAATAATGCCAGTCTGCGTGGCTGGGAAACTTGCAGGGCTGCAGTCTCAGGAGGAGGAAGTGTATTTTCTCAGGAGGAAGAAGATTACGGCCCCACATATTGTTTTGTATTCGCGTGTATGTGTTATATATTAGAGGAAGGAGACTGACCGTACAATAGATGAAATGTCAAGTCTGAGTTGGCCACCAATTCAGGGTGAATTGCTTTAGACCAGCTTCCACTTGCCTTTGTGATGCTGTGGAACCTCGTATGTGACCTATTTATTGGAGCTGGATTCATTCTACCAGAGGAAGTTGGGTCATGTAATGTTTGTGATTGTTTGGCCAACTGGTTTGAGATAATGTGCCCATGTAATTTCCCAAAATTCCCACAGATTAATAGTTCCATTCAACACAGTTCATAAAATTGAGGCTGCTTTTGCGCCTGCCTTGTTTGGTGTGGACCAATCAAACTTCTGCGTGGAACTTATTTCTAGAAATTTGAATGTATAATTGCAATTTACTTGCTGAATTTAATATATTGGACACAAAACTCAAAAAATGTGGCACGTGTAAAAATATGGGTACCTTTTAAGTCAATTGACTAGTTTTTTCTTTAGTCTTAGGTCTTAATCCAAGTCTGGTGCAGACATCTCCAGAGCTTAGTGAATTATGGGACCCTTCAAACCTCTCAGGGTGTTGTGGTGACACTCAACAGCCATGGGCTCATCTCAGCAGCTGACTGAGGATCTGAAACTGAAGATAATTGACTCTTACAAAGCAGGACATGCCACATTTTAAGTTTTATATTTTTCCAAAATGTTAAATCCAGCGAATATATAATAATCATGCATTTAAAATTTGCAGAAACGTCATATTTAAGTTTGTTCTATGTGAAGATGGTGTTAACATTTTTTTACTAAGAAATTCAACAGAATTCCAGCAGTGGCGCCCAGACTTTGTCATAATGGTTAATGTCAGGATGGCTAACCAGAGTACACAGCACAAATTAGCATGTAGTATAACTTCATAGCATCTGTCATGACAGTTATCCCCAAACTTCTGACCAACATGCATAATGTGATGATCCAGTGAAGATGCAGATCTGTATTGTATAATTGAGCTAACGCTAGCATGGTGGCAGTGGAGAGTGGACAGGGCAGTGGAGAGCGGGTAGGGCAGTGGAGAGCGGTAGGGCAGTGGAGAGCGGGCAGGGCAGTGGAGAGCGGGCAGGGCAGTGGAGAGCGGGTAAGGGAAGTGGAGAGCGGGTAGGGCAGTGGAGAGCGGGTAAGGGAAGTGGAGAGCGGGTAGGGCAGTGGAGAGTGGGTAAGGGAAGTGGAGAGTGGGTAGGGAAGTGGAGAGTGGGTAGGGAAGTGGAGAGCGGGTAAGGGAAGTGGAGAGTGGGTAAGGGAAGTGGAGAGTGGGTAGGGAAGTGGAGAGCGGGTAAGGGAAGTGGAGAGCGGGTAGGGCAGTGGAGAGCGGGTAGGGCAGTGGAGAGCGGGTAAGGGAAGTGGAGAGTGGGTAGGGAAGTGGAGAGTGGGTAGGGAAGTGGAGAGCGGGTAGGGCAGTGGAGAGCGGGTAGGGCAGTGGGGAGTGGGTAGGGAAGTGGAGGGCGGGCAGGGCAGCAGAGAGCGGGCAGGGCAATGGAGAGCGGGTAGGGCAGTGGAGAGTGGGTAGGGAAGTGGAGGCGGGAGGGCAGCGGAGGCGGGCAGAGGCGGGCAGGGCAGTGGAGAGCGGGTAGGGCAGTGGAGAGCGGGCAGGGCAGTGGAGAGCGGGTAGGGCAGTGGAAAGCGGGTAGGACAGTGGGGAGTGGGTAGGGCAGTGGAGAGCGGGCAGGGCAGCAGAGAGCGGGCAGGGCAGTGGAGAGCGGGTAAGGGAAGTGGAGAGCGGGTAAAGGAAGTGGAGAGTGGGTAGGGCAGTGGAGAGCGGGCAGGGCAGTGGAGAGCGGGTAGGGAAGTGGAGAGCGGGCAGGGCAGTGGGGAGTGGGTAGGGAAGTGGAGAGCGGGCAGGGCAGTGGAGAGCGGGGTGGGGCAGCTGAAAGGTGGACACACAGTGAGATCTGAGTCAATACAGAACTCGACTCAGAACAGAACAAATTCAAACTCGGGAAGGTCAAAAGGTCAGAGTTTTCTCAATCATGCCGCTCCCATGAGTCCGTCATGTGACCTCATCATTACAGTACTGCTGGGTTACATTAAACAGCCATGGTATTTGAATGCCACACAGAATTGTGGGTAATCTGAGACGGTTTGTGGTTCAATTCATCAGGCGAAGTTTGCTGTTTTCTATTTTGAGCTAAGGAGTGTGGGAATGAATACAGAGCAGGAAAAAGAGAAAAAAATTAATGAGAAAAGAGGCACTAGTGCACTCCATCAGTCAGACAGTGACAGTAGTGCACTCCATCAGTTCAGACAGTGACAGTAGTGCACTCCATCAGTTCAGACAGTGACAGTAGTGCACTCCATCAGTTCAGACAGTGACAGTAGTGCACTCCATCAGTTCAGACAGTGACAGTAGTGCACTCCATCAGTTCAGACAGTGACAGTAGTGCACTCCATCAGGTCAGACAGTGACAGTAGTGCACTCGATCAGTTCAGACAGTGACAGTAGTGCATTTGATCAGTTCAGACAGTGTCAGTAGTGCATTTGATCAGTTCAGACAGTGTCAGTAGTGTACTTGATCAGTTCAGACAGTGACAGTTGATCAGTTCAGACAGTGACAGTAGTGCATTTGATCAGTTCAGACAGTGGCAATAGTGCATTTGATCAGTTCAGACAGTGTCAGTAGTGTACTTGATCAGTTCAGACAGTGTCAGTTGATCAGCTCAGACAGTGTCAGTAGTGCACTTGATCAGCTCACACTGTGGCAGTAGTGCACTCGATCAGTTCAGACAGTGGCAATAGTACATTCCATCAGTTCACACAGTGATAGTAGTGCATTTGATCAGTTCAGACAGTGTCAGTGGTGTACTTGATCAGTTCAGACAGTGGCAATATTGCATTTGATCAGTTCAGACAGTGTCAGTTGATCAGTTTGAACAGTGACAGCAGTGCACTCCATCAGTTCAGACAGTGGAAGTAGTGCACTCGATCAGTTCAGACAGTGTCAGTTGATCAGTTCAGACAGTGGCAGTAGTGCACTCGGATCAGTTCAGACAGTGTCAGTTGATCAGTTCAGACAGTGACAGTAGTGCACTTGATCAGTTCAGACAGTGGCAGTAGTGCACTCGATCAGTTCAGACAGTGGCAGTAGTGCACTTGATCGGTTCAGACAGTGTCAGTAGTGCACTCCATCAGTTCAGACAGTGTCAGTAGTGCACTCCATCAGTTCAGACAGTGTCAGTTGATCAGTTCAGACAGTGACAGTAGTGCACTTGATCAGTTCAGACAGTGGCAGTAGTGCACTTGCACTACTGTATTAGTCTCTCTCTCACTGAGGCTTCACTGACTCTGATGCACCGCATGGCTTTTCTGATCTATTGGAAAGACATGGAATGTATGAGTGTAATATCCTGGCTGTTGTCTCAGCTGGGTCTGCTCTGTCTTGTGTTTCTGCCTTAAATCTCTGAGATTACTGAGGCGACTGACCCCTGTATGTGTGTGAGCTTCTCTCAGGCTGGTGGATCTTTGTGCGTCACACTCTGCAGCCTCCCTAAGCTCACAGAGTACCCTACACACACACACACACACACACACACACACCCACACACACATACACACACGCACACACACACACACACACAGACACACACACACACACACACACACACACACACACACACACATACACACACACGCACACACACATACACACACGCACATACACACACACACACATACACACACACACACACAGACACACACACACACGCACACACACACACTCATTGTCCTAAAGCTCCTAATCCAGTAGAGTTCATAAGAACTCTGCCTGAAACTCTGGCGCTCAACTCAAATGCAGAATATCTTCTTTACTCTTTTCAAACATTCTCTTTTCTTTAAAACACATTCCTGCTGTGAATTTGTTTGTTTTTGTGACCTGTACTGTGTGTGTGTGTGTGTGTGTGTGTGTGTGTGTGTGTGTGTGTGTTTTATCTGACATATGTTTCCCTGGGAGTTGGGTTTAAGGGTTAAATGTCCTCGTGGGAATACAGAAGCTTTCTTTGTTTTTGCTTTTCCTCATGATGTGTTCCAGATTTAGTTGGCTAAGTGCTCTGCAGAGATGAATCATCATCTACTGAACCTACAGAAAACGTTTTTAAGAGCAGTACATACCTCAGTGCTGTGGGTTTGTTCTGTACACCGCCGTGTTTAAGTCCCTGCCATGTGTGTGGATCCACACTTCAGTTCATCACTCTCAAAACTACGCTACATTAGTTTCGTAGTAGTTACTGAATAATTCATAGTGGAAACTGAATAATTCATAATGGAAACTGAACAATTCATAATAGTTACTGAATAATTAATGGTAGTAATATTTCTAGTAGAAACTGAACAATTCATAGTAGAATTGTAACATCTCTCTCCTCTGACTCTCTCTCTCTCTCTCTCTCTGTCTCTCTCTCTTTCTGTCTCTCTCTTTCTGTCTCTCTCTCTCTCTTTCTGTCTGTCTCTCTTTCTCTCTCTCTCTCTCTCTCTCTCTCTTTCTGTCTCTCTCAATCTGTCTCTCTCTCTCTCTCTCTCTCTCTCTCTCTCTTTCTGTCTCTCTCTCTCTCTCTCTCTCTCTCTCTCTCTCTCTCTCTGCAGGTGCGTGTAGACGGTGCTGTAGGTGTTGTATATGAGTCAGTGCGGGTGATGAAGGATGGGAGCTCCATTCTGCCGGACATGGCCTTCTCCCTCAACCACCACCACCTCTACACCATCAGCCACACTCAGGTCTGTGTGCATTCGTCAACATCTGTGTGTGTTCACAACACACAATCAACACACCAACACAATTCTCTACAAAAGTCTACATGTTTCAATGCTTAAAACTGAAAGAGTAGCATTTTCTTGGTTCCTGAGATGAAGATTAGGGTTGGGATTGGAAGTCTGAGTGAAAATGCTTTTATTTTGCATTCTTTTCTAATTTAATGAAAAAATAAATATTACAAAATATGTGTTATCAGCATAACAATTTCAGTGAAAAGCAGAACCTTTGAAATATTTACATGAATTTCAGATTTTCTTAGAATTTGGTGATGTGTCCCTCTTTTTGCTCAGCTTGT
>NW_023494810.1:33586354-33608854 GCF_904425465.1 Colossoma macropomum | reverse complement strand
CATTTTTTATTGTTGTACACTTTTACTTGAAGCTGTAGAGACAAGTTAGTCTGTATTTTACCTTGTAGAAGTTTTACGGTTACTCTCTCAGTAGAGCGCTCTGTTGTAGAGCCGCCGTCGTATCTAGAACTTACAGAAGGCCCAGAATTTAAATCATTTTTAAATCAAAATTGGTCGATTCCTCTGTCACTTCATAGTTATGCTGAGAGTTAATGTAATGCTTTAAGACTTCTGTTCAGCTCCTGAAGTCCTAACCAATAGGAAAGCTCGCTTAGCTGTATGTACCTTGATACCACAGCGAAAAACAACTCCTGATTGGCCTGTTTTCCACTCTGTGTTTCAAGAGTTGGATCCTTTTCTTTCCATACAAAACTTAATAATGAAACAAGGGTAGCTCTGAAATACTTGCAGAGTTTAAATACAAGAATGATTCTGTGAAAAAAAGTGAAATAAAAGTTTTGGACATGCATTTTTGTTCCCAAAAATCATTGGGCCTCCTCTGAAGACCGGTTTGGTTAATTCATTATGGCAAATAAATAGTAGATAAAGATGCTCAGGTTTTAGAAGAACTAACTAGCAATTAGCAACTAACCAATAGTTAACTACTAGAAATGCTAGGTGCATTTTCTGAATTTGAGCCCTCAAACCCTCCGTAGTTGTGACCTGAAGCCCAGCTGCAGTGCGCTGTGTGTTCAAATACAGTTTTAACAACACTTTATAATGCGCCGTCCTGCAGTTCACTCTGTCGGTAACACTTTACTGTAGAGTGCTGGTCATAAGGCTTTATGACACCTACATAAGCTTGTAATGACAACTGATATAGCCCTACATAAATTTGCCCATTTGCCAAGTTCGCTAAAGTAGTTTTTATGACAGATGACGTCTATTTGAATAGGCATTTATAAACATTTATGTAGGTTTATGTCAGTTGTCATGACAAGCTTATGTAGGTGTCATGTAGCCTTATGACCAGTAAAGTGTTACCACTCCGTCCTTACAGTCCATACAAGAAAACTAAGGAAATCATTGTTTTTGTGATGTCATGAAACCAAAGCATTTACATATATCACCTACAGCAGTTTAGCTCCGCCCACTCACACTGAAGTTATAGTGTTTTGAGCCTGGACTGAATTTTGAATGAGGCGCATTATGGTTTCTGATTTGCTTTCCTGTTTAAACGTGACTTTACAGTGAGGTTTAGTGAATGTTTGTGTTTCCCACCTTGTTACTCCTGGTATTTATGAGATAAATGAGTTTTACTGAGTCCTTTATCAAATTCATATTTAGAACCTGTTAATCATTTCACTATAATTTAGCCAAGCTGACTCGGAACTTATCATCATTTTACACTAAATAATTACACAGTACTTTGGAGTTTGTACCCAAAACTTACCTTGGTTAATACCTGCAGCTGTGTGCAAAAGTTTGTGCACCCCTGGCCAAATTACATATTGTTGTAAGTGTGAATAAGTGAACACATCCTCCACAGAGAACACACTTCTGCACACGTTAATGCAAAATTATTGATTATTAGCTAAATTTAACATACTGGAAAAAAATAGAGCATACAGTTTGGCCTATGCAAAAGTAATGGCACACTTTATATTCTAGATTTACATTTTTTATGTTAAATTCAGCAAATAAACAGTAATTGTGTATTAAAATGTGCAAAAGTGTGTTATCTGTAGAGGATGTGTTCATTATTCACACTGTTACAAAACATGTCATTTGACCAGCAGACCAGCGTGTGTGTGTGTGTGTGTTGTTTATCATTCTTCGGCTTCACCTCTGTCTGACCTCCATCACCACATACACACAGTGTCATGACCCCGTGACCTCATCACACCGTCAACATCTGTACACACACACACACACACAGTCCATCCGTCATCATGATGTGAGAATAACTGATGTGTGTTTGTCAGTGAGGTGTGAATTAGAACCATATGGAGAGAATTATAGGGTGAAGGGACACTGCGGCCAAATATAAAAATTTAACCATGGCTACATCTGTTGTAAACAACCCCCAGTACCCCTCCCACCTCAGCACTGCTGCAGTAGTCTCTAAAGCAGGGTGCGTAAACTTTTTGCCTTGTGGGGCCAGAGTGCAGTGGTGGGCCGAGGGCCAAAAAGACGAAACAGTATCCAGTCGGATGCAAAAGGTTGTGACTGGTCAGATAGTGTTTTGTTTATTTAAAGCAAAAAAAAATTGGCCTGTGCAAAAGTAATGGCCCCTCCTTTATTTAGTTTTTTTTTCAGACAGGTTAAACTCAGCAAATAAATTTTAATTTAATTTAAATTTGAAAAATGAAAGTTTTAATTTAATTAAAAAAAATATTTTGCGCTAAAATTTGCAAGTAAGGCTGCCTTCACATGCTTGCGTTGAGAAAAACATCATTACGCAGCCAACAGTGATTCAATATAGCACCTGAAAAAGGTTCTCCTATTGCTACAAGCTTGACATTATAACATTGTGCTATATAGAACCATATATTAAGCATCCAAATGGTTCTTTGAGTGACCAAATGGTTCTATATGGAACCATTGTCTTTACTAAAGAACGCTTGAAGAACCATTTAAGTGTAAAGTCTGCACAGCTTTGTACAAAATTTATTTCTCACACTGTTTTCAGACTTAAGAAATCCTTGTGAGTTGAGAGCGCTTAACCACCCTGATTGTCTTTTATTATTATTATTCTGTATTTTTGTAGTCTTTTCTGTATCTCTCTCATGTGCAGTAGAGGTGTGAATCACCAAAGGCCCCACGATACGATATGATCACGATACTTTAGCCACAATATATTATTGCGATTTTAAAAATTAATTTAGTGTTGAGATATATTGTGATTTATGACCTTTTTTTCAACTGTAAATTATGTCCCAAAAGGAAAACTTTGTCAACATCTGTTTTAACTAACGCAGTGGGGCACAGCTCCAGTCCTGGAGAGCCGAGTTTGGTGATTTCCCTCCTCGAAAGCACCTGATTCAATTGCCAGGTTTAGTGAGTGTGTTTGAGGGGAACTGCTGAGCTGTGCTGGACCTCCAGGATCGGAGTTGTGCACCCCTGATCTAATGAGATGAAGTTTTCAGTCTGTTCGTCTCACTTCTGTCATTGTTATTGCGGTAAAATGGGATTGTGAAGCAGACAGACTGACCGACACTGTAATAAAAACTTTACATTTTTATAATGAGTATCGATACGTGGCATCAGTGTATCGACGCAGTATTGTCGCAAAATATTGTGATACTATGCTGTATCGACTGTTGCCACCCCGGCTGGGCGTGTTCCATACATTCTGTGATGAGTAGCTTCAAATGTATCGAGATAAATTTCACGTACGTGGGAATTAAAGCTGTTCTGATTCGGCTTCGCAGTCAAACACAGACGCTCTGAGCAGACGTTCAGTTATGTGACATAAGTTTCACCAAATCCATGTTGCGTAATCTGAAAAGCTGATGTCCACAAACATGGATCAGATTACCTTCACAGTGCTTTTAACGTTATCCTCCAAAATTCAGATTATGTTGCGTTAGAGCTCAGACCTTTACTGCGTGCTGTCGGCAACCAGGACTTTCTTTTTTTTCGCTTGACTGCAAAATGAAAGTCCACTTTTTTCTTTTACACTGAGAAGCTGAAGGCTTTATGTGTGTCTCCCTGTTGCAGTCTGTGCTTCTTTTTCAGCTTTTTCTGCTTTTGTTTTAGAGGGAGGCCCAACAGAAATAAGCCTGGATCTGTTCTTCATTTTATATTAAGAATTCTTGATTTTCTGAGCTGCACATTTTCAAAACGTGTCTGAACTCCTGAGAATGGGGAAAGTGCAAGCAACTGGACACGCTGGACATTTCTAGCACTTTCTTTTACATTCAAAGTAGATGATTTTATCAATATGATTGTTTTCATACCGTTCTGAATTCTACAAAAGTGCGTAATGTAACGTATGTGGAAATTCTGAATGTTTTTGTTATGCTTGAGTGATGAATGTGCTCCAAAGGCATGTATTGGTTCATTTACATTGTATGTACTGCAGTGTGCAGTTCCATTGTTGCATGAAGCTATGTGGCAACAAAATGCAAAGCACTGGTACAAACCAACTCCCAACTCCCCTTTTTTTCAGTTTTTATTAATTGTGATATTGCCAGTAAGAAAAAAATTGTCATTTGTGTCATTTGACTAATTATAAAACAAAACTTATAAAAGTTCATGAGATGTTGTGCTGACAATTAAAGGGAAAGTCCACCAAAATGGCCTGTTATCTGCCCCTCGTATTGAGATAAATGAACCATGGTTAGCTGGTTCTGCTCTGTGATGGAGAAGCTGTTGTGTGTGGTTCTTTAAAGAAGTAGTTTAAAGAGCTTGTCGCCTTTGTGGTACTATGTAGAGCCCTGTTTGCTGAGGGTTGCTGGTAAACATGTTCCTCTCTCAACATTTTTTTGTAGGCATCAAATTTGAAAAGAGCAAAAATGAAAGAAAAACATCAAATATCATGTTTCTGTACTGTTCAGTGTAATACAGGTCAAGCAGAACTTACTGGTTTCTCTCACTGGTTTCTGTGTTCGTTAGCATTTCACACGCTGTCCCAACTCTTTTGGATTAAACTAAATGTAATAAGAGTTTGCCCAGTGCTGGACATTAGTTGCCCTTTCACTGCTATCTGTTCGCGCCAGATGTCCCAGTGTGTCTTCCGTTTACAGTCCGTCCTAAACCTAATGTGCAGCTTTAGAAATGAATGGCTGTAAATATTGAACGCCTGCAGCCGTGTATGAATAATGCACGCTGGCCCTCGGGCTGGTAAATAAAGGCCTCAGATGGACGCTCTGTGTTAGTGCGGTACGGAGAGGGCGAGGGGTGAAGGTGTGAGGGTGTTAGCGTTTAGTGTTGTACATTTATTCACATTAGCTGCTGAGCTATTTGCCTCATGGCTCTCTGTAAAAACTCTGCTGAACACGAGAGAGGTCAGGCTTTTATATCAGCGTCAGCCAGCAGGTCAGGAAGGCTTTGTGGCACCTGCTCTAATTAGCATCTCATTAATATTCGGAGTGTCTGGCCACTCAGGTAAAATCAGAATAGTAAACAAATCCACACGCAGACAGAGCTGAGGGGGAACAGCGTGGGGTCTGTGGGTGTGTGTTGAGAGTGTGAGCGCCGTCAGAGTGTTTTTGCTAATGGAAACACTTTTATAAGCAGTGAGGAAAAGATGAAAAGAAAGGGTGGAAAATGGAAGGAGATAGAAATCCATTTTGGGGAAAAGCAGGGGATAATCCGAGAGAGAGAGAGAGAGAGAGAGAGAGAGGTAGAGAGAGAGAGAGAGAGAGAGAGAGAGAGAGAGAGAGCACTTACAGTGGTCAGGCTGGAGATATAAGCTCTAATCTGCTCTCCATTTGAGATTGCTTACATCAGGAAATTGCTGCCATGATCTCCAACAGAACCAGAGAGGGAGAGAGAGAAAGTGAAGAGGGTGAGAAAGAGAGAGGATGGCAAGGGTAAGAGAGCTGCAAGAGGAAGAGAGAGAGCAGAGAGAGCACAGCGAGAAAGAGAGAGCGAGACAGAGAGAGCATATTTCTAGAGAGAAAGAGAGAGAACTTCAAACTTCCCACTGAACTGCTCAAAATATGAATCTATCAGAAATAAATATTTTAACCCATTTTAAAAACCGATAAACAGCTTCAGGACATTGGGAGATAAAGAATAAATTATTGATTATATCAGGAGAGGGTCCATTAGCGTCCACTGCAGCAAGACATGTGTACAAACCTTTTCTTTCACTCACTCTTATATATGCATATGGAATATAGAAGTGTTTTTTTCTTTTCATTTCTGCTTTACCCTTTTTAATTACATAAATATATTTCATAATTAACTTTTTTCTCTCTTATTATGTACTGCATGCATTATTATTATTATTATATACTTTTATACTATTCATTGATAATTAACACTTTCTCTTCTAATTTGTTGTATTGTTGTATATAAATCTTAGTTATATATATATATATATATATATATATATATATATATATATATATATATATATATATATATATATATATATATATATATGATTTTTGTAGTGCTTTGATAATACAACTGCAAATTAAACATTGTTAAGGTTTAAAAACACACCCTTCGCTCCCCGTCCGTACACTTCAGAACACACCTCATTTACATATATCAGTCTTAAATTCACAGTAACAAAGACAGCCTGTTGAGTTCTGAGGGATAAAGAGAGCTTGGAGGAACAATGAAGTATGACTGTGTGGTGCTCAAAACCACACAAAGTGGATCTCAAGGGAAAAATAAATAAATACAGAAACCCGTGGGCCAAGGGTCCTTTAGAAACAGCTCTGATTTTTAAGTCTGCTCCTCCTGCAGCTCCACTGTTTTAGGCTGTCGAGTTCAGATTCTGAGCTTCTTTTGTAACAGAAAACCATTAAGAAATTACAGCACTGCTGAACCATGTTCAGATTACAAAATAAGAGTCGCCCTCTGACACACTGACCCACATTCACTCATCTTCTTGACTGACCTACAATCAGGCCCACTGACCGCACGACTGTGTTCACTACCGTACAGAAAGAAAGGCTGAGGAAAAGGTCACGCCATTCATATCTGGACCGTGGTGTATTTTCTGACCGTTCGGTAGTATTAATATTAACGCGGTGAAGTCGGTGATGTTCTGCTACGGTATGTTAGTGCTGTTGTTGTATATAGTGCTGTATGTTATATAGCATCAGCACAGCTGAGCTACACATTCTCTGGAACCACAAGTACTTTTAGAGTACAGAGTGATTAGTGATTGCATGTTGCAAAACAATGTGCAACGTTATTGTCGTCCGATTTATATTCTTCTTCGTTTTCTTCTTCCTGCCGGGAATGTTTGGTATGATTGGGAATGATGGTTTTTGATTGGACGTACAGGTTTCATACAGTCATTGTTAAAGGACAATATTTTCCACATAGGAATAAATGGTACAAAAGTTTGTGCACTCAGCTTATATTACAATGACACCCTATTAACCATGTAGGATACCGTAGCAACCACCTGGCAGCCGCCGGGGATACCATAGCAACCACGTTGCAGCCCCATAGCAAACTTCTTACATACCTTAGCAACCGCCTAGCAACACGCTAGCAACCACCCGGGATACCATAGCAACCGCCCAGCAACCCCATAGCAACCTCTTGGGATAACCACCTAGCAACACCCTAGCAACCACCTGGGATACCATCGCTACCACCTAGCAACCCCATAGCAATCTTCTGGGATATTGTTCAGAGTATAGTAGAATTTACTCTGCTGTAGAGTGTATTAGTGTTCACTCTGCTGTAGAGTGTATTAGTGTTCACTCTGCTGTAGAGTATATTAGTGTTCACTCTGCTGTAGAGTATATTAGTGTCCACTCCACTGAAGAGTATATTAGTGTTCACTCTACTGTAGAGTATATTAGTAATCACTCTGCTATAGTGTATATTAGTGTTCACTCTGCTGTAGAGTATATTAGTGTTCACTCCGCTGTAGAGTATATTAGTGTTCACTCCGCTGTAGAGTATATTAGTGTTCACTCTGCTGTAGAGTATATTAGTGTTCACTCTGCTGTAGTGTATATTAGTGTTCACTCCGCTGTAGAGTATATTAGTGTTCACTCTGCTGTAGTGTATATTATTGTTCACTCTGCTGTAGAGTGTATTAATGTTCACTCTGCTGTAGAGTATATTAGTGTTTACTCTGCTGTAGAGTATATTAGTATTCACTCTGCTGTAGAGTGTATTAATGTTCACTCTGCTGTAGAGTGTATTAATGTTCACTCTGCTGTAGAGTGTATTAATGTTCACTCTGCTGTAGAGTATATTAATGTTCACTCCACTGTAGAGTGTATTAGTGTCCACTCTGCTGTAGAGTATATTAATGTTCACTCCACTGTAGAGTGTATTAGTGTCCACTCTGCTGTAGAGTATATTAATGTTCACTCCACTGTAGAGTGTATTAATGTTCACTCTGCTGTACAGTATATTAGTGTCCACTCTGCTGTAGAGTATATTAGTGTTCACTCTGCTGTAGAGTATATTAGTGTTCACTCTGCTGTAGAGTGTATTAGTGTCCACTCTGCTGTAGAGTATATTAGTGTTCACTCTGCTGTAGAGTGTATTAGTGTCCACTCTGCTGTAGAGTATATTAGTGTTCACTCTGCTGTAGAGTATATTAGTGTGTGCTCTGGTTTACAGTAGTGTTCACTCTGCTGTAGAGTATATTAGTGTTCACTCTGCTGTAGAGTATATTAGTGTTCACTCTGCTGTAGAGTATATTAGTGTTCACTCTGCTGTAGAGTGTATTAGTGTCCACTCTGCTGTAGAGTATATTAGTGTCCACTCTGCTGTAGAGTGTATTAGTGTTCACTCTGCTGTAGAGTATATTAGTGTTCACTCTGCTATATAGTATATTAGTGTTCACTCTGCTGTATAGTATATTAGTGTTCACTCTGCTGTAGAGTATATTAGTGTTCACTCTGCTGTAGAGTATATTAGTGTCCACTCTGCTGTAGAGTATATTAGTGTTCACTCTGCTGTAGAGTATATTAGTGTTCACTCTGCTGTAGAGTATATTAGTGTTCACTCTGCTGTAGAGTATATTAGTGTCCACTCTGCTGTAGAGTATATTAGTGTCCACTCTGCTGTAGAGTGTATTAGTGTTCACTCTGCTGTAGAGTATATTAGTGTGTGCTCTGGTTTACAGTAGTGTTCACTCTGCTGTAGAGGCTCTGCTGTAGAGTGCATTAGTATGCTCTCTGCTTGTTGTGTGTAACGAGGTATGAAAGCAGTTCGTCTGTGAATGTGAGGTCACTCACCTCGTTTACCAGCACTCCCCTGTGAAACAGCTAGAGCTGTACACTCAGACAGAGCACACAGCTCACTTATTGATCGAGCGTATAGATTCTGGTGTAGTTCATCAATAGATGCCATTAGCATCGTGATTAGAAACAAGGCTAAAACTCTGATTAGAAGAAGTTTCTTCATTATGAGAGTTAGTGTGTGTGTATGTGTATGTGTGTGTGTGTGTGTGTGTGTGTGTGTGTGTGTGTGTGAGATTGTGTGTGTGTGTGTGTGTGTGTGTGTGTGAGATTGTGTGTGTGTGTGTGTGTTTCTGTACATTTTCAGGACAGACTTTGTTGTGAAATCAGATAAAAACAAGACTAATTTACAGCAGCAAGAAAACTGTATAAAACTGTATGAAGTGCTTTTTCCAAAAACTTTGTTTCATTTCTTAAAAATGAAAGAGCAAAATAATTTCTTTTTGATTTAGGCTTAGAAAATTATTATTATATATAGATACCTGTAAATACATTATACAAATGGGACTTTTTTACATTTAGATATTAACACATTATATATATGAGACAGTGTATTTAGATACATATATTCCAATTTTTTTAGATACTGTCATTGTTAATTGCATGTAGGTACTTGTATATGTATAATACATATTGAACAAGCTTACAGCAGTTGAGCCCCACCCATTCACATTAAAGTGGTAGGGAGTGTTGTTCCTGCAGAAAGTCTGTGTGTGTGTATGTATGTGTATACATACATATATATACCTATGAAACCTTATTATTATTAATAGTAGTGTTAGTAGTAGTAGCAGTAGTATATATAGTATATGTATATAATAATAATACTATTACTACTACTCCTACTACAGTATATGTAAAGGTATTCATGTCTTTCTCTCTCCCTGTGTGTGTGTGTGTGTGTGTGTGTGTGTAGGTGACCCAGGTGCCAGTGGAGTTCTGTGAGCAGTACAGCAGGTGTGTGGAGTGTCTGAGCTCAGGAGACCCTCACTGCGGCTGGTGTGTTCTCCACAACAAGTGAGTCACACACACACAGTAAATAGGGCACTGATCATCGATTGTGTGCTAAATTAGTTTTATAGATCCTCTCTGTGTGGTACAGGCGCAGCGCTAAAGTGCATTGTGATTATTTTCCTTTACACTGCTGCTGCCACATGTTCATTTTTTTATCCCATGCAAAACAATCAATGCTTCTTGAATCACAGTATAAAACAACGATTTCTCCAATCTCTCTGTTTTCCCTTCAGAGCAGCCTTCGCTGGTGTGAGAGTCGCAGCTTCTGTAGCTTAGAATGGGATTCTAATACATTTCTATTATGTTTTGGGATCAAATGCTGCTTCTTCATCTTCAGTATCTTCAATAATGCAACATTTTGAAAACCAAAATCTCCAGTCCGACTGCTGAGGACCTGCCAGAGTTTCCCCTCAGGGTCAATACCCAGTTCACACAACCTCCAACGGTCCAGTGAGTGAATCCAGAAAGGAAACGTTTGGTGAAGAATCAAATGTACCCCGTTTACCCCCTAAAGCTAATATAGCTAAGAAGTGGTGGAATCTTTTTCTCCACCAATTAGCATGATGCTAACTGCACAGCTAAATCATCACTCGCCATTTTTTGATATTTTAGGCTGGATGTTTTATTACTACACGACTTTTAAAATCTTAGATTTGTAGAACAGAGAGGAACACAAACTTAATGTCAGTTTGTCACAGAATTTCTTGTCTTTTTGTCGTGAGGCGCTCAGACTAGACAACACGGCTCAGAGAGAGAATAACACACAGAGGCTACGTTCACATTACCAGTTTAAAGTGCCACAGATCTGATTTTCTGCCCTAATGTGACTCAGATCTGATGTTTTGAGAGCTGTGTGGACACAAATCTGATCATTTCAAACCCGACCTGAGCCACTTTCGTATGTGGTCCTAGATCGGATATGTATCCAATTCTTGGCCATGCGACTTTAATGTGATGCTCAGATCGGAATTCATGTGCTTTTTCTCCACTGCGCTGCGCCATCATTCAGCGTTACCATGGCAGCAGCGCTGAACAGAAGTTAAAGCCTGTAAACTGTGGAAAAGCAGCTCATCTCACCTTTTTCTCCTTCGTCTCGCTCTAATAATGAAGCTGAGAGCTGATCAGAGTTAATGATCTTCTCAGCGAAGCTCGTTCTGCTCGTTAGTTTGTGCTGATGATGCAGTGATTCATTCACGTGACGTTACTGAGTAGGATGAGCTCATGAGGGTCATTTCAGGACGCCGGTTTGTCACATTAATGACAGATTTGAGTCACTTACCTAAACGAGTGTGAACCATCGTGTCAGAGAGATCGGATATGAGCAAAAAATTGGATTTGAGCAACGAGGCTTGTAATGTGAATGTAGTCATAACGACTTTCAGCTATGAATAAGAGCTCAAACTCCCAGATGTCCTCCAGAAGTCACATGACACAAACAAAGCTAGACTTACTGGATCTGTTTGTGCTTTTATGCGGAGTGAAAGTGTAAACTGGGCATTAAGATGTGGTGAGAAACGCTGATATCACAGTGAGAGCTGGAGAAGTATTTCACTACAAACTGGCAGCTGAGCTGAAACTGTAAAGACAGTGACCTGATCTGGATCAACATTATAATCATGATATCGACTCTTATCTGCCTGTGTTTTACACACAGCTCCTCTGTCTCCGCTCCACTGTTCACGCGCATCTCTTCGCCTGTTTCTCCGCTCTTCTAGCTCTCTGATTGAATCACTCGTTAAGTGGATCTCTGACCGTCTCACACTGCAGGACTCATGAACATTCTGAGTCGTAAATATCAAACATGTCTGATAATATCGGAGGGTCTCTGATCTCAGAGTTTGATTGGATAGATAAAGATTCACTCGTTTCTCCTCTCACGCTGCAGATCATCTCCGTTGTCAGTCGCTTCCGATCGAGTTTCCAACCTGGAGAATCGCTTCAGATTTTCAAAATTTGTCACAAGGGGCGAATCGGGCTTAAAATCGGGCGAAAAGTCAGGTAGTGTACGCCCAGCCTTACAGAAAATTGGAGCCACTCAGTTTGACAGGAAATCCATACAGCTTTGGTAGAGCTCTTTCTTCATATAATGCATCTCACTACACTGTGGACAGCATTAGTTCTGTTCCTGAAACAAATGTCAAGCACAATTCACCTCCAGTTCGACAAATGACATCATTACCGAATCAATGTTATCAACCCAATCAATATCATTACAGAATTGAATCAACATCATTACCGTAATCTCGCCTCGCAAAGCACCGCCCAGCTGCCGTCGACTCCGCGCTGCATGTTTCTGCCTCGAAACGTCGGATCAGTTTACTCCACTGTCCGTTTGATCCCGTTCAGCAGCAGGAGTGAATTATTACCTGCGATTTGACCGTTCTGGTCCAGAAGTCAGACGTCCCTGACGTGTTATTCCGTCTGTGGTCTTTTGCCTGATCACATTTCTTTTTAAGCTTGGCTTTGTGGATCCGTGTTCTCCCTCTTTTCTTCCTGCTGCATAATTGGAGGATAAAAAGTCTAATTTGTTAACTTCTAGACAGCTTTTCAGGGGAGAGACATCATCTCCGGTTAGCCGAACAGAAATGAGACACTTAATTAAATGAAAAGGCCTCCTGGAGGAGCAGCACGGCTCGGAACACACAGAGAGGTTTCAAAGGCGCCTCACAGCCCTCAGGCAGCGAGGAGCTAAGCAGGAGTTCTCCAAGGTTGCTCCAGTGTTTTTCCCAGGTTTCTTCAACATTTATCCAAAGTTTCTTCGTTGTTCCTCCAAGTGTTTCTACAGCACGTCTCCTGTGTTGTCCAATGTCTCTCCAGTATTTCTCCAGTGTTCATCCAGTATTTCTCCAATGTTCATCCAGTATTTCTCCAGTGTTTGTCCAGTGTTGTCCCAGTATTTCTCCAGTGTTCATCCAGTATTTCTCCAATGTTCATCCAGTATTTCTCCAGTGTTTGTCCAGTGTTGTCCCATTATTTCTCCAGTGTTTATTCACATTTCTCCAGTATTTCTCCAGAATTTTTCCAGTATTTTTCCAGTGTTTCTCCAGTGTTTCCCTAGTATTTCTCCAGTGTTCAACTAGCATTTCTCCAGTATTTCTCCAGTGTTTCTCCAGTGTTCACCCAGCATTTTTCTAGTATTTCCCCAGCATTTCTTCAGTGTTTCTCTAGTGTTTCCCCAGTATTTCTCCAGTGTTCATCCAGTATTTCCCCACTGTTTCTCTAGTGCTCACCCAACATTTCTCCAGTGTTGCTCCAATGTTTCTCTAGTGTTCACCCAGGCTTTCTCCAGTGTTTCTGCAGAGTTTTTCCAGTATTTCTCTAGTGTTTCCCTAGTGTTCCTCCAGCATGTCTCCAGTGTTTCTCCAACATTTCTCCAGTGTTTGTCCAACATTTCTCCAGTGTTCGTCCAGCATTTCTCTGGTGTTTCTCCAACATTTCTCCCATGTTTGTCCAGTATTTCTGCAGTGTTCGTCCAGTATTTCTCCTGTGTTTCTCCAACATTTCTCCAGTGTTTCCCCAGCATTTCTCCAACATTTTTCCAGTGTTCATCCGTCATTTTTCCAGTTTTTCTGTAGTGTTCATCCAGCATTTCTTCAGTCTTTCTACAGTGTCTCCACAGAATGTATTCAGTTCTCATCCAGTATTTCTCCAGTATTTCTCCAGTGTTTGTGTAGCATTTCTCCAGTGTTTCTGTATTGTTTCTGCAACATTGCTCCTGTGTTTTTCCAGTGTTTCTCCAGTGTTTATCCCACATTTCTCTCTGATTTCGTAAGCATTTCTCTGAGTCTCTCTAATGTTTCTCACTACAATTTCCCAGTACATTGTTTTACAGTGTTTCTCCAGTGGTTCTCTAGTTTTCCCTCAGTGATTCCTCAGTAGTTCCTTACGATATACTCACAGCATTTCCCCAGTGATTCCCGAGAATTTCTCTCTTTCTTCAGATGTACTTCAGCGTAACCCAAGCTTCGCCCCAAGGTCCTTCTTTAGCGTTTCCCCAACATTTATTAGGCAATTTTCTAGAGTTTATTGGACTCCTGGGTGTGTTTATATTTCAAAGACACCAGCTTGTTTTATATCCAATCTCACTTTATATGAATCTCAGTGAGACTGATCCTCATTCCTGTCCTATTTCCTGATCCTTATTAAATATGAGGCTGTTAATTATAATTTTTTATGATATATCAGAGCTGGGTGGGGCTTTCATATCTGAAGGGAGATTCATTAGAGTTATAACCGTCTCCTAAACCTCACAGTGTTCGCATTTTACTTCCAATCAGATTCACTGACTCACTGTAGGGCTCTGTATGAGATAATAAAGAGATTATAGCATAGTTTGAACCTAATGTTAGTGTTAGACACTTTTAGGCTCTGGGCGTTTATTCATTAGTTTCTGTCTGTATGAATATTTGATGGTTTTGTTGTTTCCTTGCAAAGCCGTTGGGTTTCCAGCGTTGATCATGAGCCTTTTTATTCAAATAGAAGAGATCAGGGACGTTCTTACACTCTAAAAAAGAAATAAATGGTGATTGGCTACATTGGGTTCTAGGAAAAATTAGTGTAGAAAGCTTTGCATTATGTGGAGGTTCTGCAGATTTTTAAAAGGTTCTTCACGCTCACATTTCATTTACAAAACCGATTCTTGTGCTTCATTCTTTTAAGTGCATTCAGTAGTATGTATATTCAGTGGTACATGTATTCAGTAGTGCATATACTCAGTAATGTGTGCCTTCAGTAGAGCCTATATACAGTAGTGCGTGTTTTCAGTGGTGAGTTTATTGAGAAGTGTGTAGTCAATAGTGCATATATTCAGTACTGCATGTGTTCAGTAGTTTGTATATTCACTAGTGCTTGTGTTCAGCAGTGTTTTAGTCAGTTGTGTGTGTACTAAGTAGTGCATTTGTTCAGTAGTATGTGTATTCAGTCATGCGTATATTCACTAGTACTTGTATTCAGCAGTGGATTTATTCAGTAGTGCATATATTCAGTAATAGTGTTATCAGTAATGTGTTCAGTATTCAGTAGTGTATGTATTCACTAGAATTCCTCTTAAGTAATGTGTATACCCGGTAGTGCATGCATTCAGTACAGCGTTTATTCAGTAGCATGTGTATTAAGCAATGTGATTTTTAATAGTTCATGTGTTCAGTAGTGTATATATTTATTAGTTTGTTGATTCATGTGTATGTTCAGTAGTATGTTTATTCAGTGTGTGTTAAGTGCATTTATTGAGTAGTGTGTGTATTCAGTGTTGTGTATGTTCAGTAGTGTGTTCAGTATTCAATAATGTATTCAATAGAACATTTCTTCAGTAATGCATATATTCAGTAGTGCATGCATTCAGCATAACGTTTATTCAGTAGTGTGTGTATTCAATAATGTGTGTGATTTTTGAATGGTTCATGTGTTCAGTAGTGCATATATTCATTAGTTTGTTTATTCAGTAGTGCTTATGTTCAGTAGTACATGTGTTCAGTAGTGCATGTAGTCAATAGTGCATTTATTCAGCAGTGCATATATTCAGTAAGACGTTTATTCAAGTGTGTTTATTCAGTAGTGCATATATTCAGTAGTGTGTATATTCAGTAGTGCATGTATTTAGTAGCGCGTTTATTCAGTAGTGAGTTTTATTACTAGTGCGTGAATTCAGTACTGTGTAAATTCAGTAGTGTATGTATTCAGTAGTGCGTGAATTCAGTAGCGAGTTTGTTTAGTAGTGTGCGTATTCAGTAGTACATATACTCAGTAGTGCTTTTTGTCAGTAGTTGGTGTTTTTCAGGACACAAGCAGCAGCTTTTACACAAATTTCAACAACAGCGTCTGAATCATCAGATTCCAGCCATAATAATTACACTGAGAGGACCCGAGCGTATATGTGTGTTGTGTCTGATGGGGCTGTTTGTATGGGTGGTAACCATGGCAACCGCACTTGTAGCTGAGCTTTGATTCAATGCCTTTGTGAGGCAATTATAGTGGAGATGTTTGAATGACTTTGAGAGCTTGTCTGTGTGTGTGTGTTTGTGCGTGTGTGTGTATCTGTGCCTGTTTGTCTGTGTGCGTGTGTGTGTGTGTGTGTGTGTGTGTCTGTGTGTGTCTCTGTGTGTGTGTCTGTGTGTGTCTGTGTATGTGTGTGTGTCTGTGTGTGTGTCTGTGTGTGTGTGTGTGTGTGTGTGTGTCTGTGTGTGTGTCTGTGTGTGTGTGTGTGTGTGTGTGTGTCTGTGTGTGTCTCTGTGTGTGTGTCTGTGTGTGTCTGTGTATGTGTGTGTGTCTGTGTGTGTGTCTGTGTGCCTGTGTGTGTGTGTGTGTGTCTGTGTGTGTGTCTGTGTGTGTGTGCCTGTGTGTGTGTGTCTGTGTGCCTGTGTGTGTGTCTGTGTGTGTCTGTGTGTGTGTCTGTGTGTGTGTGCCTGTGTGTGTGTGTGTGTGTCTGTGTGTGTCTGTGTATGTGTGTGTGTCTGTGTGTGTGTCTGTGTGTGTGTCTGTGTATGTGTGTGTGTGTCTGTGTGTGTGTCTGTGTGTGTGTCTGTGTGCCTGTGTGTCTGTGTATGTGTGTGTGTCTGTGTGTGTGTCTATGTGCCTGTGTGTCTGTGTGCCTGTGTGTCTGTGTGTGTGTGTCTGTGTGTGTGTGTGTGCTGTGTGTGTGTGTGTGTGTGTGTGTGTGTGTGCCTGTGTGTGTGTGTGTGTGTGTGTGTGTGTGTGTGTGTGTGTGTGTGTGTGTCACCTTGAAGTCTTCACTCTGACAGTCAGCGCTCGTTGTCACTCCAGACACGGCGGTTGTTGACATTTTGTCAGTTTGCATTTTTAGACGCCTTTTGATGCCCCTCGTCATACATTATATTAAAGAGCTCATATTCTACCTTTTTCTAATATACATACTCTACGTTTTTTCTTCCCCTTTTCTTCTCTCTCTCTTTCACTATTCTGTTTCTTTCTCTTTCTTTCTTTTTTATCTCTCTCTCTCCCTCTGTATCTCCCCTCTCTTTCCCTAGACCTCTCTCCCTCTCTGCCTGTCCTCTTCCTTTTTTTCACTCTTTCTCTCTCATTTTCTCTTTCTCTGTGTGCCAAGAACAGTCATAAATCATTTGTACGTTATCATGTTTCCAACATCTCTTGTTGCTGTACCTTTAAGACTGATATATGTAAATAAAGCTCTATTCTGATTGGATGCCCTGTATTGTGCCTCACTCAAAAACTTCCTTTGCAATAATTCTGCTACAGGCTCTCTGCAGGAACAGCACTCTTTAACACATGAATGGGTTGGGCTATACTGCTGTAGACTGGGAGGGGCTTAACTGCTTTAGGCTGAATGGGTGGAGCTAAACTTCTGTAGGCTGAATGGATGAAACTAAACTGCTGTAGGCTGAATGGGTGGAGCAAAACAGCTGTAGGTTTAATAGGAGGAGCTAAACTGCTGTAGGCTGAATGGGCGGGGCTAAACTTCTGTAAGCTGAATGGATGAAACTAAACTGCTGTAGGCTGAATGGGAGGGGCTAAAATGTTGTAGCCTGAATGGGCGGGGCCAAACGGTTGTAGGCTGAATGGAGGGGGAGTGAAACAGTGTTTACTCTTCTAATTATTTTCTTGCGTTTTCCTGTTGTGCTGTGTGTTTACCTGCCTGCTCCTCTCTCAGGTGTATGAGGCGGGACAGGTGTGAGAGATCAGACGAGCCGTTCCGATTCGCTGAAGAGATCGACCGGTGCGTTAAAGTCACCGCCCACCCGGACAGCATCGCCATGTCCGAACACAGTGTCCCGGTCAGTCTGACTCTACAGGCTTTAGTTCATGACTTTTATTTTGTTTTTCTGCGTTATGTTTCTGTGTAACTGCTCTGCATGAGCTCAGTGCACTTTTCAACGCTATAAGTTACAGTTTTATTATGTGTTTATTATATTTTATAACAATGTTATATTTGTTTCTCTTTTAAATTTGCTGTTTAGATTCAACCAGTATTTAAAAACATTTAACAGGTTTCAAAATAAACATGAACTTTTAAATTTACTCATAAAATATGAGGTATTGATTAGAATCTGTACTGAATGTGCTTAGAGTCTATGGTACTGATTATTTTGGGGTATTGATCAGGATGAGGTTTTGATCAGAGTTTGGTATTGATATAGGATGAGGCATTGGTACTGATTAGTTTGGTGTATTAATTAAGATGATGTATTGACCAGAATTGTATATTTATTAGAATGAGATATTGGCCAGAATTTGGCGTTGATTGGGATGAGATATTGATCAGTGCAAGGTACTGATTAATTTTAGGTATTGATTAGGATCAGGTGTTGATCAGTATGAGGTACTGATTAGTTTGAGGTATTGGTTATGATGATACACTGATCAGAGTGAGGTACTGATTAGTTTGAGGTATTGATTAGGATCAGGTATTGATCAGTATTATGGACTGATTAGTTTAAGATATGATTAGGACGATACATTGATCAGTGTGAGGTACTGATCAGCTTGAGGTATTAATTAGGATCAGGTATTTATAGGTGTGAGGTACTGATTAGTTTGAGGTATTGATTAGGATCAGGTATTGATCAGTGTGAGGTACTGTTTAGTTTGAGGTATGGATCAGAGTGAAGTATTGATCAGTGTGTTGTGTTGTTTTTTCAGCTCCTGCTGGAGGTCAGTAATGTCCCTGACCTGTTGGCTGGTGTCAGCTGCTCCTTCGGAAGTCTGGCTGAGGTTGAAGGTCACGTCAACGGGAACAGGGTCATGTGTCTCTCTCCGACGGCCAAGGAAATCCCACTCATACCTGCAGATCAAGGTGAGAGCTGGTGGGGGGCATAATGACCTTAAAGTGATACAGCATTAATTAGCATGGTCCTCATCACTCGCTCATCTTAAAGCGTGCGGAGGTGTTCAGTATCTCTAACAGTCTTGATTATGTGGTTTCTGACACTGTTATCTATGAAGATGGACTAACTGGCTTTATTTATGATATTACTGTTAAATATATTTACTAAAATAATTTACAAAGGATAACAAAACACAGAAATGAAGGAAAAATAAGTCAGTTGGACTGTTAGTGAAAAATAAGTGATAAAAAGTGACCTTTTGTTGCCCAGAAAATGCTAATCAAAAAGCCAGTGGGCCGCCAGCTTTGCCGTCAGGGGGCCGACAGTGGGCCGCTGTCCTCTTACTATCTGGGATATTAAAATAGGCCTTGAGGTGAAACACAAGAAAATAATGATAAAGATGATAAAACAACTATGAAAGACGAACAATGAAGAAATCAATTAAAGCAAAGCATCAAGTTTTCCTTTAATAACTGTGGGGTCTTTAATGGCTTGGGTTGTTTGTGAGTCAGGCAGCTTCTTATTGTGTCTGTTTTGGTCTCTTTCTTTCTCTCTCTCTCTCTCTCTCTCTCTCTTCTCTCTCTCCCTCTCTCTCTCTCTCTTTCTCTCTCTCCCTCTCTTTCTCTCTCTCCCTCTCTCTCGCTCTCGCTCTCTCTCTCTCTCTCTCTCTCTCTCTCTCTCTCTCCCTCTATCCCTCTCTCTCTCTCTCTCTCTCTCTCGTCTCTCTGTCTCTCTCTCCCTCTCCCTCTTTCAGACTGGTCAGGTGTGGAGTTGAAAGTGATTTCTAAAGAGACCGGTCAGATGGTGGCCAGCACAGAAGTTAAATTCTACAACTGCAGTATGCACAGCATGTGAGTATTAGCCTTTCTTAGCTCAGTCTGTCATCTCAGCAAGACCTTTTCAAAAACATCGAGAGATATTTCTGTTGGCAGTTTTTCGCTTACGTTTTTAAAGTGACGTCCACCCTACAGCGGGTTAACGACCTTACCTGAAGAGGGCAGCAGTTCACTTACAGCGTAGTTTTTCCAACTAATTTTGGACCATTTCTATTGGTCCATTAATCATGGAATGTAAAGAGAAAGTTGTTTTTTTTTTAATTCTGTAAAAAAATGAAAAATGAAAATGGCAAAATGAGATTCTGTTCAGACAGAGATGAAGTGCTGGTTTCGATGGTGATCAGCAGAACCATTTCATGCTTAAATGGCTGTCTTCATGGTGAAATGGTTCTTCAGATTGATGGAGAGTGTGTTGCATATGGTTCTGTACAGCACCTTTTTGAAAATGGTTCTAAAAAGCACCACAACAGCGTTCTTATGTTATATCAAGCTTGACATCGTAACAATAGCAGAGCCCTTTTTGGTGTTATATAGAACCATAAACAACACATTCTCCGTCAATCTGAAGAAACATTTACGCCGTGCAAGAAACCATTTAATCATGCAAAGGGTTCTTTGAGTGTTCATGGTTCTATACAGAACCATTGTCTTTACTAAAGAACCCTTGAAGAACTATAATGGGCAGCTTAAAAGGTGCCCTTTGTTTTTTTTTCTGTGGTGGTGATTTTGCTCTTGGTGAACAGAACCTTAGTTTGTCAGAACATTGCCAAATATTTTATTGCTGCAGCTCTCAAAGGGGAACTCCACCAAATTTTCTAAATATTTACATAATTCAGTGTGTGAGAGTGGTTTGGTGTGAGATGGTTCAGATCTCTTTACAGTGGTGGTGATAGGAACCAGGGGTCGCCATGACTACAACACAAATATAGACATTTTATTTACTATCCAGAACCACCAGTGAACCTACATGAGTCTTCTGAGTCTATATGGAATGTTGATGATGGAAAATAGTGGAAAATCTGAAAGAATAAGTTTTCTTTGGGGACTATTTTGCCTCACAGCGCCCTGCATGTATCCCTCCACCATGAATGGAGTTTAAGTTCTCTAAACTATCATAAAACAGTGTCTCAGTCATCAGGCAGTGAATTTCATAACCATTTCATGTAGTAACTTTCTGTGAGGGAGCTTTTAGAGGTGGACGTCTGGTTCCTATCACCACCACTGTGAACAGTTCTGATTCGGTAAGTTTATCTAGAACGGAGCGTTTCACACCAAACCACTCTGAACGACTTTGTTTACATCTTAAGCATTTAAGTAGAAATTTTAAAAAATCGGTGGAGCTCCTCTTTAACATCAATTCACACAAATGGTCAAATATCAGAATATTCACTTTTGTCAGCCTTAGTTTTGTAGTGGGAAGAAGAGCTTCAGTGTTCTTCCCAGTTTTCATCCCTGATTACATCACCAGCCGTTCAGCTCAGAGTTCAGAGGGTAATGAGGGTGTTCGCATCAGCAGAACTGCTAAGAGTGTATATAATATTTAATCTCTCGCTCTGAAATCATGCAGGCGACCGATCTGTCTTCATAACGCAGCGGCGTTTATGAAAGCATGTGAACATCTGTACTGAGTGTAAACCTCTGTTCTGCAGGGATTTCAGCAGCTGCAGCTCCGCATTCTGTTTCTCACTCTTACACTGATATTAATATTTCACTGTAAACAGCTTCTCTCCTCTCCCTCACCTTCCCCCTCCCTCCCCCTCCCTCTCTTCAATAATAATAATAATAATAACTTTATTTATATTAAGCTCATAGTGCTTAGTGCAATAAAAGGTGAAACTAAAGCAGGTGTTTATAATACAAAGAAAAGATGCATAAACTGTACACTCTTCAAGGGTTCTTTAGTGAAGACAATGGTTCTATGTAGAACCATGAACATCCAACGAACCATTTGCATGCTTAAATAGTTCTTCAGATTGATGTTAAAAGTGTGGTAAATGGTTCTGTATAGCACCAAAAAGAGTTCTGCTCTTGTTACGATTACCATTTTCTAAAAGGTTCTATATAGAACCATATACAACACATTCTCCATCAATCTGAAGAACCATTTCACCACGCAAACAACTGTTTAAGCATGCAAATGGTTCTTTAAGTGTTCATGGTTCTATATAGAACCACTTTCTTTACTAAACAACCCTTGAAGAGCCATCTTTTTCCAAAGACAGTGGTTCTGTTTAGAAACGTAGAACCCTTTCATGCTTAAGTGGTTCTTTGCATGGTAAAAGGATTCCTCAGATTGATGGAGAATGTGTTGTATAGGGTTCTTGTCACAGAATGTCATGGTGGATGCTGTGGTGAATGTTGTGGTGGATGTTGTGGTGAATGTCGTAGCGGATGTTGTGGTGGATGTGGTGAATGTTGTGGTGGATGTCGTGGGGAATGTCGTGGCGGATGCTGTGGTGAATGTTGTGGTGAATGTTGTGGTGGATGTTGTGGTGGATGTTGTGGTGGATGTTGTGGCGGATGTTGTGGTGAATGTTGTGGTGGATGCTGTGGTGAATGTTGTGGTGAATGTTGTGGTGGATGTTGTGGTGGATGTGGTGAATGCCGTGGTGGATGTCGTGGCGGATGTCGTGGCGGATGTTGTGGTGAATGTTGTGGTGGATGTCGTGGTGAATGTCGTGGCGGATGTTGTGGCGGATGCTGTGGTGAATGTTGTGGTGAATGTTGTGGTGGATGTTGTGGTGGATGTTGTGGCGGATGTTGTGGTGAATGTTGTGGTGGATGCTGTGGTGAATGTTGTGGTGAATGTTGTGGTGAATGTTGTGGTGAATGTTGTGGTGGATGTTGTGGTGGATGTGGTGAATGCCGTGGTGGATGTCGTGGCGAATGTCGTGGCGGATGTTGTGGCGAATGTTGTGGTGGATGTCGTGGCGAATGTCGTGGCGGATGTTGTGGTGGATGCTGTGGTGGATGCTGTGGTGAATGTTGTGGTGAATGTTGTGGTGAATG